>NC_089587.1:216511399-216811399 GCF_019320115.1 Miscanthus floridulus | reverse complement strand
GCCTGGCAGGAGGCTGCCATGCTGGTGGCTGTTTCGTTGGAGATGATTTTTACGTATACATGCTATAGCTGGTTGCATTTGAGATGGTTTGACTACGTATCACCTTCTTATTGCACAACGTGGTCATCTCTAGTTTTTGCACGTTTCATGTTTTTACTGGACCACGTGTCAGGTGAACCTAGCCTCCAAACAAATTATCTACTCCCTCCATTCCAAATTATAAGTTGCTTTGACTTTTTGATACATAAAATTTGCTATGTATCTAGACATATGTTATATCTAGATATATAGCAAATTAAGTGTATCAAAAAAATCAAAGCGACTTATAATTTGAAACGGAGGGAGCACCACATTTTAATATGCCCAAATCATACATAATTTGAAATTTTTATCAACATGCCATCTCAAATATGCCAGCATTAACCCCTACTTATTGTAACAACCCGAGTTTTTGTGCAACCAAAAATACGAACTTTTTAAAAAAAATCCTGCAATGTGTGAATCATGTAATCGCTAGGTCAAACCGAGGAGAGATGACTAAAAATTGTTGCATACATCTAGATTTGATTGTAGAAGTGTGCCCGATTCTTGAGTTGGTTTTGGGTTTGAGTTTGTTTGGAGTGCATAAATCCGTAGCAAAGTTCCTCTCGAATTCATCTCAATCCGCTCTTGAAATTCTGTCTCAAATCCCTAATTTAGAAGAGGAAAAATCCTTTTTCCTTTTTATTTCTCAATCCAGCCCACCTCCTCCTCTTGGGCTAGCCACCCATCTCCTCTTTCCGTCGGCCTAGTTCCCCACTTCCTCCTTCAGCCGGCCCGCTCGCTCCCCCTTCCCTCCTCTTAGCCCAGCCGCCAAGCAGGCCCATATGGCCTCTGTCTCCTCCCGCCTTGCGCCAGCCCACGCGAAAGCCGCCGCTAGGCCTCAGCCTCCCTGAGCGGCCCAGCTCACCCTCTCCACCTCGCGAGCCCACGCCGGAGCAGCAAACCTGCGCAGCCCAGCTTGACCCACCGGCCCCCAAAGGGCCATTCACCGGCCCCCGCGACCCGAGCTGCACCATAACCCTAGGAGCGCGACGCTCCCAAAGCCGCCGCTTGATGCCGTGACCGCGCTCCCTGCCTCTACGCTCCGCCTCCCGATGCGCTCCACACATTTCCTGGGTATGGACACCGAGGATGCCGCCGTCCATCACCTCAAAGCCCTAGCGCACCATGCTATAAAGCATGTGGCCACCACTCCTCTTCTTCTCTCCCCATCAGCCGCCGCCACTCTCTTCTTCCACCGCAGTCACCGCGCCTTGCCACCTCCCTTCGTCACCTCACGCCCTCCAGTAGAGGTGCTTTGCTCAACGCTCGTGGCCACGTGGAGCCTCACCGCGCTGGGCACCGTGCGCCGCCGGACTTCTTCCTCGCACGTGGGCACGCTAGAGCAACCGCGATGGCCATCCTTGCTCCTCGCCAACGCAGCCGAGTCACACCACCACCACGACGTCATGCCGCACCTCACCACCGCGACGTCCTCCTCCGCGACTACCACGAGCCCCTACACCGATCACCCCGTCGGCCTCCATGCCTCGCCTCGTCCCGATGTCTCCACTGCCGTGCCACCACCAAGGCCACGACATTGTCACCCATGCCGTCGAAGCTCCTCCTCGCGCCAAGCTTCACTAAGCCCCGCACGTCTGCCTCCCGGTTCATGAGTACTTCGCCGAGCCCAAACAACACCGCACCTGCTCCTGCTTCACCGTCGGCCACAACCTTCTTCGAGCCGAGCCGCATCCACCTCGCCGAGCTCTGATGCCCTGCTGCTCTCCAAGAAGGACACCACCACCACCTTCACTATACCTCATCAGCGACCCATCCTCCTCCTACCACCAGTGAGCTCTGTACCCCCAAAGCCCCCTCTATTCCTTGAAATCGGTCACTATACCTGCTGTCCCTGATCGTTCCCAACTGCGAGCTCAAGGTCGCACCCTTGTAGCCCTCCTTATCACCGCTGGTGTCTCCAACAACAGCCTCGACAAGCACCTATAGGAGGCCCCATGACAGCAAGCCGTAGCTAGCCCGAAGCCATGTTTGGCCAGCCACAGCCCCCTCTGGCTAGCCGCAGCAAGACACCGACTAGCCACAGCAAGCCGTAACCAAGCTATAGCAAGCTGCAGCTGCCCAGCAGCCAAGCAGCAGTCAGCCAAGAGTGGCAGCAGCAAGCCCGCAGCTCACCCGTGCCCATCCTCGTCTTCACAGCAAGGTCGAACTCCTCCAACCTTTGCCGGCGCCGCACCCAACATCGACAAAAGCCTCTTTTATCATCATCTATACTTGTTCATACATCCCATTCATACTTGTTCATACATCTCATTCATACTTGATCATACATCTTCATATCTTTGTTCATACTTGTCAAACATGATCTATCTATCTATCTATGCCTATGTCATGCCATCGTTGAAAGGTCCTAATGGCCAGAGGGGGTGAATAGCCTATTAAAATTTTTTACAATAACACTTAACAAATCGGTTAGACAATTATGAGGCGAAGCGAGTGTTGCGCTAGCCTACTAAAAATACAAGCCACCTACCATAATTCTAGTTTATGTACTTCTATCAACACAATAACTATGTCACTACACTAAGTTAGCGTGCTCTCAAAGGCTAACTAAAGAGCCACACTAACCAAACTAACAAGCTCTCACAACTAGTTTGCAGTAATGTAGAGAGAGTGAGCAAGATGGTTATACCGCTGTGTCGAGGAGTGAACCAATTAGTCATAAGGATGAATACCAATTACCCTCGGAATCAAATGATGACACAATGATTTTTACCGAGATTCACTTGCTTGCCGATAAGCTAGTCCTCGTTGTGGTGATTTACTCACTTGGAGGTTTACGCGCTAATTGGCATCACACGCTAAACCCTCAATAGGGTGCCGCACAACAATACAAGATGAGGATCACACAAGCCATGAGTAATTCACTAGAGTACCTTTTGGCTCCCCACCAGGGAAAGGTTCAAGAACCCCTCACAATCACCACAATTGGAGCCAGAGACAATCATCAACCTCTGCTCGACAATCCTCGCTCCTCCAAGCATCTAGGGTGGCGGCAACCACCAAGAGTAACAAGCGAATCCCACAGCAAAATACGAACACCAAGTGCCTCTAGATGTAAACACTCAAGCAATGCACTTGGATCTCTCCCAATCTCACAAAGATGAATAAATCAATGATGGAGATGAGTGGGAGGGCTTTGACTAAGCTCATAAGGTGCTATATCAATACAAATGGCCAAGAGAGTGAGCTTGAGCTAGCCATGGGACTTAAATAGAAGCCTCCACGAAATAGAGCCATTGTACACCTTCACTGGGCACAACACGGGGTGACCGGACGCTCTGGTCATATCGACCGAACACAGGACCCCAGCGTCCGGTCATGTGATGCATGCCATGGTCATCAGCTTCAAATGCTGTTCACCCAATCTCATACGGTCAAGTGATGACCAGACATGCTGCTGTGAAGTGATCGGACGCTGGACCTCAGTGTCCGGTCGTTTCCAGTAAGCATCTAGAAATGAGAAATCATGACCGGACGTGTCCGGTCATGCTCGATCGGACTCACCCAGCGTCCGGTCAATCAATGTCTCCTCTATACGTGCCACACTGGTGCGACCGGACGCACCTAGCCAGCGTCCGGTCATTTTCATCACCAGCGTCCGGTCGAAGACCGACGCCTACGCGTTTTCTGTTGGAACTGATCGGACGCGCCGGTCCTACCGAGACCAGCGTCCAGTCACTATGTGACCAGCGTGACTAACTTCTTTTCAACTCTATCTCCTTCACCCTTGCTCAAATGTGCCAACCACCAAGTGTATCACCCTGTGCACATGTGTTAGCATATTTTCATAAACATTTTAAGAGTGTTAGCACTCCACTAGATCCTAAATGCATATGTAATGAGTTAGAGCATCCAGTGGCACTTTGATAACCGCATTTCGATACGAGTTTTTACCCCTCTTAATGTATGGCTATCGATCCTAAATGTGATCACACTCACTAAGTGTCTCAATCACCAAACAAAATGGCTCCTATAATTTATATATTTGCCTTGAGCCTTTTATTTTTCTCTTTCTTCTTTTCAAGTCCAAGCGCTTGATCATCACCATGGGCATCAACCATCATCATGTCATGATCTTCATTTGCTTCACCACTTGGAATGTGCTATCTATCTCATGATCACTTGATAAACTAGGTTAGCACTTAGGGTTTCATCAATTCACCAAAACCAAACTAGAGCTTTCATTCGTGTCGGTCTATGTCTTATGCTATGGTCTCTACCTCTTGTGCTATGGAAATGTGCTACTCCAGTTGTCATTTGTGTTGTTGGTTCTTTGTGTGTTTGTGTTGCTATCTATGGACCGAGCCTTCGAGCTAGTCGAGGGATCGTACCTCGTTTGAACGTTTAGGTCGTTGGTTTGTCCTGCCATGGTTGTGATGCCAAGCTTAACATGACCCCTTTATTTTTAGTTGACTTTGTAGTGACGTGATCGTTGGCCCCTCCTATGGCCCTAGGACATGGCCACCTTGGGCTCGACATCGGTACGCTTACTACCCCGCACATGATGAGTCCATCATGGCCTAGTCTATATGGGACGAACTAGGGGACGACCGTTGTGGAACTTATGGAAGCCAACTCATGTGGGTAAAGCTCATGACCGCGAGTTATCTCGCTATGATCATCGGGCTCTACCCCTTTTGCTCTCTTGTTCTCTTTTGATCTCATTTGCTATCTTGTTCTTCCTAACCACCTCGTATGCTTGTACCACATTGACCATAGCGTTCCTTCGGATCTAGCAGTGACAATCACATTGCTACGGACCTTAGGGATAACCTTGTGTCGATTTAGTTGCATGGTCGTGGTGCCCTATGAGTGGGTTTGGATCGTGGGACCGTGCCTCCTTCCTTTCAACCTTTGTCCGTTCCATGACGAGTTGGTCGAAAGAGTGTGGATTCCATTCTTCTCTCCTCTCTTGTTCTCAATCCTCGTTGATCCAGTAAGATATGGATTGAGCCCTTCGCTTGTTTGGTCTTTATTGCTCTCTTGATTCCATTTCTTTGATTCTCGTCGTTGCTATGGCGAGTGGATCAAGGAAACTGGATCCCATGTTCCCCTCTTTTGGTTCTGTCATGCCTAAGCCCTTGTATGCTTGTACCTATTTAGACTGTAGCATTTCTTTGGTTCTTGCGGTGACAACCGCACCGCTAAGAACCCTAGGGATGTCTTGGTGCATTTAGTGCACCTAGGTCGTGGTACCCTACAAGTAGTTTGGGCACTCGTGTTATCTTGTGTGTCGCTCCTTTCAATGCCCCATCTCTGCCATGGCATGTTGATTGGAAGAAGTAGACCACCTCCCTTCTCTTCTCTCCCCCGTTCCACCCTTTCTTGGTTCTCGTCAATTATAATAGCGTATGGATTGAGAGAGACCGAAACTGCTTCCTTTCCCCCTTAGCCACTCTTTTCGATTCCCATTGATCTCCATGACGCCCGGATCAGAAGACCGCGAGCCGTGGTGTTCGCTTAAGATGAGCTAGGGTCTATGCCATTTTTATTGAAACGCACACGATCGACCCGGGAAGTACTGGCTAGGCTAAGACTTAAGCTTGCGCTTAGCAAACAACCACTTCTGTTTCTTTTGGCCTAGGGATTGGACATCCACCGAGAGGGCTAAGTCATTTTCCCTTTGGTGTTCCTTCAGTGTAGTTGTTCTTCCCGTGCTTTATTGCCTCTTTACTCACAGTCTTTCTTGGTTACTGGTTGATTGCTCCTTGCTTGTTTATCGTACGAGCAAGGCAGTTGCACTGGGAAATGACGTTGAATGGACCGGAACCCATTGGAGGAAGGACACGTGAACGACAGTAGGACTTGGAGGGAACGACTATGAGTACACTAAGGATCTCGGAGATATGATCAGTCAATAGGTGCCACGTCCCACCCGATCTCGTAGAATCCTATTAGGCACACAATAATATAGCTGCTAGTACTTTATTTTATGCAATTGAACTATGATAGGTTGCATGGTAGATTTGCATGAAAGCCTTTACCTTGACGCGACCTTTACCCCTGCACACCCGCTGATAGGCTAGATGCTCGCTTACTACTTGCTACTGCTTCTACTATGCATTATATATGTGATGTGATGCTTGGTGGAGGATTGTTTGTGAGTGGCTAAGGCACATGGTACCGCTAAAACTGGTGATAACTTTGGGAGATCTTGGCCTGTGTCTTGGTGTGTGTGGTGAGGATTGAGTTGACCAGGCAGGATCCTATGACAAGTCTTTGGACAAGTCTTGCCAGGGGGATGTGACATGGGCATTCCCTACGAGAGGTACCTATGGCGGGTACATGTGTGAGGAGTATATTCCGAGGAGGTGACTCTTTGGGATGGAGGTGCCATCGAGACATGGGGCTGTTGGTTATCCCCTTTGAGAAGATGTCATGTCTGGGTCCCCCTAATGACCGGTTATGTCGAGAGAACCAGATCATAGGACCCTACATGCACACCACTCGTTCCTGAATGGGCGGGGGACGGATGTTGACCAGCTAGGACGGTGCCACTACTACTCAGGTTGATAGCAGATAGTGTAGGGAGGGAGGTACGGGTATGGGCCCCACACCCTCCTAAGACAGCGTAGTGACCCTTGGAAGCCTGGTACTATGTCTCACAATCTCAGCGTGTCGGTGGACTCTGGGGTGGCCCAGGGCCTGAGTGGTAGGGTAGCATCAGCACCGGTTGGAAGGTAGCCCGGTATCAGCCTAGGCGAGGGCACACTCGGATGATGGACGATCTTGTGGTTCTAGGTGTACAAGTGTCGGTGTTTTGGAACCGGGGGTCCCTCAACCAACGAGTGAATTTGTGCTGCGTGCCCCTAATCCCGGATGGTGATGCAAAGAGACACAAGGTTTATACTGGTTCGGGCAACCGAGGCCCTACGTCCAGTCTGAGAGATCGATCTTGTATTCCTTGCACCTGAGTGCTCGTAGTAGGGGTTACAAGCTAGGTGAGAGGGAGCTAGCCCCAGGTCTCGGCGAGGGTGGTGTGGGCTGCTTGAGACGTTGCTCCCAAGCAGCGTGGAAGTGCGTGGCTCTATCGGTGTGTTCGTCTTTTGTTCGCCCTCCTCTCCCCTTTACGAATGGCACCGGCTACCTCCTTTTATAGCCACAAGGAGGAAGCCAGAAGTACATGAGAAGGTTACTATTTGGTGACGTATTCCGCTCCCTGGAGCAGCACGGCGTCGTGGGAGTTCCCGTCGATGTCTAGTCGGTATGGTCTTCAAGGCTGGCGACATGCCGCGCTCCTGTACTTTTGTTGACTTGGTGAAGTGCCGAGGTCTGGTGGCTGCTGTAGTAGGCTGTGCCGAGACCTGCCGTGCTGAGGCCTAGACCCATTGTGAGGTCTGGGCGGCCATTGTCGATAGTCGATTTAGGTGGCACAGTGCGGAACGTGCGTCTACAGGATACGGTGTACCATGTATTGTCAGTAAGGGATGGTAAAAAGGCGATTTGACCGTTGTCCTGTCGCTCCTGTTGCGGCGTACTGCCGATCGTGGCTTACGTAGTGGGGGCAGCTGGGCGCATTAATTGGATGCGATAGCCTGCCAGAGTGACTTTTGAGGCGGAGGCGACGGAGGGAGGGAGAGAGGGGGAGGCGGGACATGGCCAGTTCGCCCGAGGCCCTACCGGGAGCCTCGGGCGAGGCGGAACTTGGTTAGTTCGTCCGAGGCCTATCGGGGGTCTCGAGCGGGGCGGAGCGGTCGGTTCGCTGGTCCCGAGGTCACAGGAACCCGGTTCTGACTCCCCACGTCGTGTTCGTCCTCGGTGCAGGAGTTTAGGCAGCACAGTAGCCGGTAACCCCTGCCCAGTCCCGTCGTGGATGGCAGGGTGCTGACGTGACGGACGTCTGGTCTGCCACTTGCTGTACTGTGCCGTCGTGTGGTTTGTTGGAGTGGTTGAGCGCCCTGATGGGACGTGCGGAAGTGACACGCTAGTCATACTCGGTCTTGTGCGTCGTGGGGCTCCAGTACGGCTTGATGCAGGACATGGCGGGCGACGTGCTGGTTGTCGTGAAATGACGTAGGGAGCAGCAGCTCTGCCGATGCCGAGGCCGAGCCATCGTGGGGGGCTCGGTGGTCATGGACCCTCAGGCTGCCGAGCTCGTGAAGCAAACTGTCGAGGCCTTGGGGGGAGTTATTGGCCCTGGGTACTGATTCCGAGGCCACAGTAGCCCAGATGTGGCTCCCCATGCTGCATTGTCCTCGGTGCAGGAGTTGGCAGCATAGTGAGGTATGGGCGTTACGGTGGTTAGTACAGTGGCGGGTAACCCCTGCCCAGTCCTGCCTCCTGTCCCATCGGCCATTCTGTGTACCGTGCCGGGCGTGCGGCTGTTGTCAGGGACAGCAGCCGGCTGAGTTGATGTGACACGACGTTTTGTCAGAGGGACGGGAGAAGGAAGAGGTAGCGGAGTGCTGCCGAGCCCGCCTCGCGCGAGACAGAGGGTCGGTGGCCCGGCCGAGGCCTTTGGCGGAGAATCGGCCGAGGCCAGCAGCGTTTAGCTGGTTTCGATCTTTACGAAGTCTAAGCAGTCGTTTTTTGGTCTTGCTTAGGGTACCCCTTCTCACGGTATCCGACAGTAGCCCCCGAGCCTTGGGGGGAGTGGAGGCACTCCCCCTGAGGTTCTGACGAGAATGGCTTGATAGTTCCTGTCGGGATGGTGTTTGTTCGAGGTTTTGGTGGGTGCGCGCGAGCGCACCCGCCGGGTGTAGCCCCCGAGGCCCTGGAGGAGTGATTTCACTTCTTCAGGGGCTTTTTTCTCTTTCGAGTGAGGAGTTTTCATGTGTTTGTCGGGCCCGTGGGCGCGAGTTCGGATCGCAGGGTCTCGACGATGTTGCGGAAAGAGCCCCTTAGCCTCCGCCTGGAGCGAGAGGGCCGTCAGGGGTCTCCGACTTTTTTGTCCGTCTCCCGCACGTCCTTTTCGCTGGACGGGGGCTGTTTGCCGAGCCCACTCGCGTGCGAGCCTGAGCCGCTGGGTCTCGGCAAAGTTGCAGGAGGAGCCCCCGAGTCTCTTGCATGAGAGAGCGGTCAGAGGTCCCCCTGGCTTTTGGTTCGCCCCTCGCGTGTGAGGGTCTGTGGCCCCCTCGGGTGCGAGCCTAGGTCGCGGGGTCTCGGCGTCTTGCGGAAGGAGCTCCCTAGCCTCTGCACGGAGCAAGAGGGCCGTCAGGAGTTCTTCCGGCTTTTTGAACGACCCTCGCGCTTCCTTTTCGCTCGGAAGGAGGGTTTGTATTGCCGAGACCCCTCGTGTGCGAGCCCAAGTCGCTGGGCCTCGGCAATGTTTTGCAGGAAGAGTCCCTTAGCCTCTGCGCGGAGCAAGAGGGCCGTCAGGGATTCTCCTGACTTTTGTTCGACCCTCGCGCTTCCTTTTCGCTCGGAAGGAGGGGTGGAAGATGCCACGCTACCCTCGGTGGGCGCGAGCGACGGCATTTCCGGTGAGCTGTTATCGGGTAAGTCCGAGTGGAGGCCCGTACCCCGTTCGCTGGGGGTCGGCTAGCGGTCCGGAGACGCGCTCCAAGAGTACCGGAGGGTTTCTCTAGTGGGTGCCGAGGCCGTTCGCTGGGCCTCGGTGGCTCGGTGCCTCCCTACGGTGGGATCCCATTCAGAGACTCCCTGCCGGTCTCGGACACGACACAGGGCGTCCCAAGCGTTTCGCTTGCTTGGGCCTCGGCCTCGTATAGGCTCGCCCGTAGTCGTCCCTGACTCTTTTGCCCTGGGGCGGCTGTCGAAACCCCTGGGGGCCCAGCCTTCGAACCCCTGGACCGTAACGGGCTGGTTCGCTTGTCTTTATCTCGGGTGCAGGAAGAGCCCCCGAGCCTCCGCACGGAGCGAGAGGGCGGTCAGGGGTCTTCCCGGCTTTTTTGTCCGTCTCCCTCACGTCCTTTTCGCTCGGACGGGGGCTGTTTGCCGAGCCCACTCGTGTGCGAGCCTGAGCCGCTGGGTCTCGGCAAAGTTGCAGGAGGAGCCCCCGAGTCTCTCGCACGGAGCGAGAGAGCGGTCAGAGGTCCCCCTGGCTTTTGGTTCGCCCCTCGCGCGTGAGGGTCTGTCGGCCGAGGCCCCCTCGGGTGCGAGCCTAGGTCGCGGGGTCTCGGCGTCTTTTGCGGAAGGAGCTCCCTCCTCTGCACGGAGCAAGAGGCCGTCAGGAGTTCTCCGGCTTTTTGAACGACCCTCGCGCTTCCTTTTCGCTCGGAAGGAGGGTTTGTATTGCCGAGCCCCCTCGTGTGCGAGCCCAAGTCGCTGGGCCTCGGCAATGTTTTGCAGGAAGAGTCCCTTAGCCTCTGCGCGGAGCAAGAGGGCCGTCAGGGATTCTCCTGACTTTTGTTCGACCCTCGCGCTTCCTTTTCGCTCGGAAGGAGGGGTGGAAGATGCCACGCTACCCTCGGTGGGCGCGAGCGACGGCATTTCCGGTGAGCTGTTATCGGGTAAGTCCGAGTGGAGGCCCGTACCCCGTTCGCTGGGGGTCGGCTAGCGGTCCGGAGACGCGCTCCAAGAGTACCGGAGGGTTTCTCTAGTGGGTGCCGAGGCCGTTCGCTGGGCCTCGGTGGCTCGGTGCCTCCCTACGGTGGGATCCCATTCGGAGACTCCCTGCCGGTCTCGGACACGACACAGGGCGTCCCAAGCGTTTCGCTTGCTTGGGCCTCGGCCTCGTATAGGCTCGCCCGTAGTCGTCCCTGACTCTTTTGCCCTGGGGCGGCTGTCGAAACCCCTGGGGCCCAGCCTTCGAACCCCTGGACCGTAACGGGCTGGTGCCCAGTTCCTTTGCCTGAAAGGAATCGGGTGGAGGTTACCTCTCTCCCCGCGGTTAGCAACGGCAGGCGCGCCTTTTGAGGCAGCTCATGTAGATATGCACTTTATTTCTCAATAGGTAATACCTCCAAATTTTTAGAGCGTGTGTACAGCTATAGCCAGCTCTAAATCATGGGTGGGATAATTCATCTCATGCTTTTTAGCTAACGTGAAGCATAAGCTATTACACGTCCATCTTCCATAAGCACGCAACCAATCGAGTCCTAGAGGCATCACAATACACATCAAATGGCCTATCAATATCTGGTTTGAGCAACAATAGGAGCAGAGGTAAAAAACTTCTTTAGGGCTTTGAAAGCTTCTTCACAAACCGAACTCCATACAAACTTGACAAACTTCTAGAGCAACTTGGTCATTGGTTGAGCTACTTTAGAAAACTCAAGGATGAAGAGCCGATAATAACCAGCAAGACCAAGGAACTGACGAATCTAATGCACTAACTTTGGAGATTTCCAATTTAACACATCCTACAACTTGTCAGGATCCACAGAGATGCCTTCAGGTGTTAGGACATGTCCCAAAAACTGCACTCGATCCAACCAAAACTCACACTTGCTGAATTTGATATACAGCTTGTGTTCCCGCAATCGAGTCAAGACTATGCAAAGATGTTGTGCATGCTCTTTGTTGTTCTTGGAATATATCAATATGTCATCAATAAATACTACTACAAACTTGTCTAACTCTGGCATGAAGACTGAATTCATAAGATACATGAAGAATGTAGGAGCATTGGTGAGACCAAAAGACATGACTAAGTATTCATAAAGGCCATACCTAGTAGAGAAAGTTGTCTTTGGTATACTTATGGCCGGATCTTAATTTAGTGATACCTAGAATGAAGATCAGTCTTTGAAAACACCTTGGCACTAGCCAACTGACCGAACAAAGTACCAATATGAGGTAAATGATACTTGTTCTTAATGGTTATTGGGTTGAGAGGGCGATAATCCACACACATCCAAAGAGTGTCATCCTTCTTCACAAAATAGCTGGACAACCCCATGGTGAAGAACTAGGATAGATAAATCCCTTCTCCAACAATTCTTCTAATTGTTTCTTCATCTCAGCCAATTCATTTAGAGCCATGCAGTAGGGATGCCATGAAATAGGAGCAGTACCTGGTTCTAACTCAATGGCAAACTCCATATCCCGGTCCGATGATAACCCTGGTAGATCCTGGGGAAAGACATCTAGAAACTTACAGACCACAGAAATAGAAGCAAGGTCAGGAGAAGCTTCAGCATGAGCAACAACTGGTAAGGAGGGGACTGAAGACATAAGTAGAGGCATTCTATCCTCAAAAGAAGGGAGCTTCAACTCAACAATTCTCTATCTAAGGTTCAGGACTACCCATAATTTTTCAACTAGTTCATTCCTAGAATTGCATCTATGCCTTGCTCAGGCAGCACCATGAACTGGAGATGATAAGAGTGAGTTGCTAGCACTAGTCTCACTGTGTCCGTATGATTTTTAATGCACAACTGTGCACCCGGGGTTCTGATTCTATAGGCAATAGGAATAGTCATAGTAGATATTGTTCCTTTGTGCAAACCCCATATGAATGAATGTGATGCACCAGAATCAAATCATACATATGATGGGTGGGAATCAATGGTGAACATACCAGCCATCATAGGCTCAGCCTTAGTGAAGTTAACCTATCCCGAGCGGCTCACGGGCACCTTCTTCCTGATGATAGTCCTCTTGACCAAACAAGAGTTGGCTAAAGGCTGAGAAGACTGAGTAAGATGCTTCTAGGGGCACTCACGAGCATAGTGGCTGTCCTTGACACACTTGAAATAAGCACCCAGCTTGTTCCCCTATCCCTGATGAGGCAGAACCTGTTGTCCCTGAGGCTACTGTACCTGCTGAGTAGGTGCACGATACGAATTGGGAAGGTGTTGGGTGAGTCTGCTGAGTCTTGGCGAGACAACTAGTCCACCTAGAGAGTGATAGGACACCCCCCTCACAACCTGTACCTTCTGAGACTAGTGGGTGACTAGAAGACCCAGTGGATCACCCTCTTATGCTTCCCACTTAGCTCTGAGAGTCACTGCTAAGTCTCTCCTATAGCAATGGCAACATTCATCAAAGCACCAAAGGTCTGATAGCCCCTGTATACAGCTTCTCTTAGCAAGATGCAAGAGAGACCAGAATTGAAATGGTCCATCTCTCTTCTCATTCAGTATCCACATGAGTCCCAGCATTTTGTGCAAGGTGGTTAAACTTGTTCACATATTCCATCACAGTCATGTTTCCTTGCTTTAGCTCTAGAAACTCGGACAGCTTCTTGTTCAGCAAACCAGTAGGAATATAGTACTGACGGAAAGTAGTGTTAAACTCCCACCAAGTCACATGGTGGTCCACATGCTGCATGGCATTGAAAGTGTCCCACCAAGCACTGGTAGATCCCAGAAGCTGCTCGTTAGTCACATTGAGCAACTAAAACTTTTGCTCTAGAATATGAAGCCAATGTCTAGAGGCTCAGTAGTTGGCGTGAACATGGATGGGTGTGTACCCAAGAAGTCCTGATAGGAATAGTGCCTCTTGGGACCACAGGCACCACCCCGTTCCTGCCATTGCCATCAGGGCCTCCAAGGGTGAAGCCACTAATAGCCTATGTCAGCATCTCTAGGGCACGGGCCGACTCACGACAAGCAGCCAACATCTCAGCCATCATCTCTGCATGAGTCATCGGAGGTAGTGGTGGTGGCGGAGGAGGAGGACCAAGGAGTGGGGCCATGTGCTCTCCCCATTGGCATTGCCATGATCATCACCACGACATTTTTGCCTTGATCTACACACCAAGACCACGGCCCAGTCCCTAGCACTGGTGCTCCTACACTAGATATCATGTCATCTATAGATAGATAGGAACCCACCGTTAGGGATAGGCCTTAGATTAGGAAAAAAGATTAGAGAAATGATAGGGCTTGATAGTTGTGGAATGATAAGACTTTTCATTAAGAGGGGGAAACATTTCTTTTTATTTATTAACCTATCATATTTACTACCCAAAATATCATGACGGGGAGTTTAGCTTAAACAAGATTCTCTTTTCATTATGCATAGATCGACCTATTCGTTCGCTTCAAGCTGAAAATAGCGTATTCACATATAATTTTTGACATAGCGCACACCTCACATTCCCGTACGCTAAACGAGTCTTACGCAGCGTAAGCTAGTGTACCTATAGAAGATTGATGAGATAAAACCTATTGCCACAATCCTAGATAGAACATACTACTAGGGCTTATACTTATATTTAGTAATTTATCGTATTCTACTTTTCGCAAAGCTTTTGTTAGTCAAATTTTAGGTTTTGAAAGAGTTTTTAAACTCATAGACTCAACCTGGCTCTGATACCACCTGTGGTAGAACCGTCCAAAATAACACGCTTTTGGAGACGCTCGTCTTTCACTAGACACTAAGCACCCCCAAAAGTTAGCTACATCGGACAGTCCGCCGAACACACCCCAAGGGAGAACTCAAAATAATCCACGTTTTACATCTAGAATCTAATACTGAGTACGAGTTTACAATACTTAGTCCATTTCATACAACCAAAGGTCTTGAAAACTATTTATTACAATACTAGAGTTCAAAGTGCGCTAATTAAACAACAGAAAGAAAATAAACATCTAGTGAAAATGATATAAGGATCCGTCTATGCCCACCAGAAGAATCCTCCACACAAGAGCTACTCCTCAAGCTGCACCTACAACAGCTTAAAATAAACCCTGAGTACACAATGTACTTCGCAAGACTTACCCGACTAGTGGGAATAGTTTTCTGACTCCAAGGGGTATGATAGGCAATCTGGGTTTGTTGTTTCTTTTTGTTTACAAAAGCATTACTAGAAGTACATTTTTTAAGATCAAGTTTAATTAGCAATCATGATTACTTCATTAGCTAACCATTCTAGGTAAGCACATGTTCTACTTTCAAGCAAGGGTTGAGCAATCAGAACTAATTTACCATCTTTCATATTCCAGTTTTTACTACGGTGCTAGACCATAGCCAAGTCGTACCATCTCACAGAAATGGTGATTCATGAACCAATGTATCCTAGCTAGGTACCTCGAAACACATGCCCCATTTGTACCCTAGGCACAAACAAGACCAACCCATTCCACTCCTGTTACGGGGTCTAGGTCCCCGTCCAAACTTGGACTCCAAGCCCCCACACTTGAGACCCGGTCTCAATATGGTGCTTAGACCTCCACCTTTCCCCGCCTTCAATCAGTCGGTCTGGAAAGAGCTAAAACCCACGACAAGAGCGTAATGAGCCTTCCCGCTCCCATAAGCAAGTATGTGCTCAGGATAATAAGTCTATGACCTGACTACCATCCATAGCAACGGGCGGTCCTCAATCGACATGGACAGGGAAAACAGTGTAAGCAAGCTAAGCCCGTGGCCGTGGGACATAACTCATCACACCCACCATAACCCATACCATATCCCTACCCGGTCTCCATTTTCCTTTCATCATTTTTATCATGAGCGTAATTATAATAATCACCTATTCTGAGTAATGGCAGGTTACTCACGCTACCAAAAACCTAAGCATAGCAGCTACTTGAACCTATATTAGTAGGACTCATAGGAAAGTTATATCTATGTAGGTGGTTTTCATAAGATTCATGTAACGTAAATGCACATAACATATATACAGTGATTATAAAAAATAAGGGGTAATGTACCGGGGCTTGCCTTGGGCAGGCGCAGTGTCAATTGAGTCAGCCGGTGGTGGCTCCGGGACCATCTCCTGCACGAGAATTTCATCCTCATACTTCTCGACGATCTCCTTGAACTTGTGCTCGTCGGTGGTCATGATCTTTGCTGACTCGTTCTCTATATGCATGCGATGACGATGATGCAGCTATTTAGTATTTAGGCAACAATAATTCTTAAAATAAGGACACATATGTCATACTAACAAGCTAGCTCTAATGGCTAAGATATTAAATCAACCATCAGCTCTATCAAATCAAGTGTCAAGCTCATCCTAACAAGTGCTTAATTTCATAAGTCAATATTATTCTCTTATTCATATTAAGGTTTAATGGATATTTAACTACCCTAATAAACAGTCTATCTTAGGGCTACAAAAATTACAATATGCACATAATAATACAATGAAGCTATTGTGAAAATTTATAGATTAATGCTACCACCAATTTACCACAAAAATTCCTACAATAATTACAGTAATAATATTAAACACTTTCAAATGATTTAATAGCCCTTAGTACCAACACAGATATGCATGACTAACTATACCAACAGATAGACAATAATTTTAGGAACCTAACAAAATTAGTTTCACAATTTTTAGACACATATACGATTTTATATTAATTATACAAATCTAGCTCAGAAATTGAAATAGAAAGCTATTACTAATTCCTTAAGAAAAGAAAAACGAATTCGACCGTGCGGCCCACAAACACGTGACCCACACGCGAGGCGGCCCACGATGGGGGAGCCCGCGCGCGAGGGCGCTTTTGCAGAAACGTCCCCGCGCTATGCGATATTAACACGACCGCTTTGCGCACTATTCCTACAGACAGCGCTTATGTAAGAAAGTCCTCGCATTAACCCGTCTTAGCAACGGAATGGTCCCCGACGTCCCCGCGCTCACCGACGCGGCATTGACCGGCACTAAGCAGCTATGCCAGCCAACTGGGGACCCCTATGGCGCATCTAAAGGGCCATGCTCACCTAGGGCCAACGCGCAATGATGGATAATGATTAGAAGACTAGAGACGAACTACAGTGGCTCCTCCACGTTGGCGGACAAACCGCGGTGACGACGGTGGTGTTTCGGTGAGCTAGGACAGCTACCGGCTAACTAGCTAGCGTGCGAGCAACAGGGGCTCACCGTGTGCGACCGAGCGACACGGCGGTGCACCACGGCGGACACGACCGCGTCAGCAATGTTAGGGAAGTGGTAGAGGTATAGCTAAGGAGCGTAGAGCGGCGTAGAGGTGGAAGCAAAGCTAGCGGTGCACTTGGATTGGGTCGAGGTGGACAGATGGAGGACTGCCCACAACAATGGCCGAGCTCGGCCTTATCGGCACGGTGGCGGGGAAAAACTCCAAATTGGAGCTTGGTCGTGCTCGCTTCAAGGCTGGGTGGGGTCGGGTGGTTAAGGGGGTTAATGGCGGAACTAGGGCGCGATGAATTGGGCAATGGTGACCTTTCCCTGATGGATTTAATGAATGGTGTCGCGTCGGGTAAAAACGACAAGGAGGGAAGGGAGGTCAGCCTACGCTCGGCGTGACGTAGTTAAAGACGATAGCTGCTGGGGGTACGGCTGTCACGGCAGCTTGGGCGCATGTGGGAACACCGCGGCTGCGAGCACGGCCATGGGCCAGGCAGCGAATGTTCCATGTGCGTGCACACGACCATGGCAATGCCAATGGACAAGGCCAGACAGCAGCGCGGACGCGATGGTGAGGCGACGGCGGTGGCAGCCGGGACAAGCCCAAGCGCGTGCAGGCGAGGAGGATAGCGGCAACACCACAGTGCGAGGTGGGAAGGGCGACAGCGGTGGCAGCAGCGCAGCAGCGTGGTGGGGCAGCAGCGTGACGGCCAGCAGCTGCAGGGCGATGACAATGGCCTGCTGGAGCCGGCCACGGCCAGACAGGCCGATCGGGCTCAGCACCGCGGCGCGCGGGACGCGGCCAGCCGCGCGACGCCGAGCGGCTGGGCGAGGTGACCATGCGCACGGGCCAAGCATATGACATGCACGAATTTTAAAGCGCGTCTAAAAATTAACCTAACATACTTGAAGCTAAACTACCTCGACCATGCTAAAGAGGGTAAATCAGATTGCCATAAGGAGCAAAAACACAGCATTGACCTTTAGCTAGATTTTCCTAAATTAATTCACCAACATTGTATTGTCACACTGTTTTCAGATTTAAGAATTTGCTGTCTTGGGCTGAATTTGATTTCAAGTTATATTTCTAAGCTATTAGAAATACTAGCTAGCAATATTATTTTTCTTAGACAAGAGTTGCATTGTCCTCTACAAAGTTTATACTTCAAACTTTATTTAGGGTCACATACATGTTCTATAATATTTTTGTTCAATAAAAATTGGTTTCCAACCCTACTTGATATACATGAGATATTGAATCAACTTTCATTTAACATTTTTATTAGTCATTTTAGGTTCAAAAAATTGATCTACACACTTTATCACTTGCTTTATCATCTAAACATGATGTTCATGACATAGTTTAGTGGTTTATTTAGAGTGTAACACTGAGGATGTTACGTAATTATTCCATTAAGATGGCAAAAAGTGTCAGATCGAAAAGATTATATATTCTCGTCATTGAATAAAAGAAACAGAGAATAATGATGCTATGTGTGCTCGGGCGAGATAGCTAGACAAGAGACACCCTTTTATAGAATCAGACTAACCTACCATGAAACAATAACATGGCATGGAGGGCTACGCCCATTATGACACACCATGTCCTGCCTTGCCACGTGCACGCGTGGCACATCTTTTTCCTCTTTTAACTTCTAAATAGGTACACACAATAGTTATCTATTTAAATTGACCTCTAGTTACAATCCCATGTGGGACTAACACATTTATTGCACCTAAAATTAAGATTTAATATGGCATTTTGAATTTTTAATTTTAATTAAATAAAATTACGCCAAACTTAATAATCAATAAAATCCAACGTGATGACCAACTCATATGTCGTAGATTTAGTACTTCATTGATGTCTTGAATGTCACGCTCTCTCTCCTTGAACCACCGCCCCACAGTGATCTACGATAGCGAATGAAGCCGTAGCCTCACGCACGAGTTGTTCTTGAGAGATGGCTTTGTACAGTTCAGTTCATGAGGACAGGACTCTTTTTAGTGGTTTGGATCACCCGGTCGACATGACAAGCAAGTCGGTATCTTGACGAGTCAGAAGCAATTAAGCGAGGACCCCGACGACCTCAGCTGATAAGAACACCACCGCGCCGATCCGAAAACCACTTCACGCTCGTCGACATCCACGACGACGAGGACGCGCGCGAAACGCACACGCACCGCCGGCCCGGCCGTCGCGTACTGGTTAGGTGGGCCGGCCGACCACAAGGCGAATATAAAAAATACCCACTTGGGACGGTATTATCTGGATTTTTTTTTGAAACTTGGTATTATCTGGATCAGTCAGTACTAAGGTCCTGTTTGATTCCTATAGAAAGTAGCTATCTGCTAATAATTATCTATTTGGGATCAAATATGTATAGATAGTGGACTAGATAATTGTTAGTTTGAGCTATAAATAACAATTATAACCCCGTTCGCTTCGCTGAAAAAACAAGCCGAAACGCTTCGCTGAAAAAACAAGCCGAAACACTGTTCCAGCTGATTTATTGTGAGAGAAAAACACTGTTCCGACTAAAAAAATAAGCTAAAAAATATGAATTATAAGACAAGCAAAGAGCCTATCACACTAGCTGCATCAAAATCAGAGACCTATTAGCTAGATAACTATTATCACATAGTAAATCGCCTAAAAAAACAATTGCGGTCCCCGTGCCACCGCGAGGTCTCAGTCTGACTTTCTGAGTTGTTTATTCAGTTCAACGACCGGTCGTCCCTCGTCAGGGTCTTCCAGTTCCATTCCACGATCCACACAGGACACAGCGTACAGCCTACAGCGTCCAGCTCGCCAGGGGCCACCCCAAAGTCCCGAAGTCCAAACCTCCAAGGGGGTAAACTTGCTGTAGATACAGACTGGACAAGAAAACGCTGCGTTTTCGTACACAGCATGTGAGTATATCACAGCTAGCAATACAGTTGGTCTGAATTTCTCTCTATGGCAATTTTCATCTTGTTTGAACGCTAGTCCATTAATTCTTGAGTTATTAGCGCTATAGTACTAAGGTCTGCTAGCACCAAGCAACTGCTAACCAAGGATTGAAGTAACATCAATAGTACTCCACTTTATTTTCTTATAGCAACATCAATGGTATCTTTCTGGAAAAAGGAGTATATTTATTGGTCCAGCACGAAATTAACGTGCGTTGAGCTCATGATATGCACTAATCATAGGATAAGAACGCCAAACCGGGCACTATAATAATACCGTATGAACCTCCACAGATTACTAGATTAGAATACCACTGTAATCGAAGCCGCTTGCATCCACCTAACCTAATCATGTATCTTCGCCGGCCACTTCTATTTCTGATCATCCATCCATTCATATCTTAAACTATCTGCACCCGTTCACACTGATGACGAGAAACGTGCGCCAAAACAACCCGGGGCGGCACCCGCTTGGACTCCGCGTGACGCTCGTGCCGGTGCGCATGCACGCGCGCGTAGGTATAAAAATCCCACAGCACAACACCCTGAAACATCATCGCCTCGACCTCGGAGTCCAAGACACCTTTTTCCGCCACTTTCTCGCGACACCGACGCCACGTCGTCGCACAGCCACCACCCCGCCATGGCGCCGAGGCTGGAGCGCGGCGGGTTCCAGCTCCCCAACACCGAGCAGGAGAACTCCCTCTTCCTCCGCGCGCTCATCTCCGTCGTGTCCGGGGACACCGCCGCGTTGCCCCCGGTGGCGTCAGCGGCGGCGGCAGTAGAGGCTCCGGCTCCCGCTCCAGCGGCGTGCGCCAGGTGCGGCGTGGACGGGTGCCCCGGCAGCGGTTGCGAGCTCGTCGCCGGGTCGAGCAGCGACAGCGACGGCGCAGAGTGCTCCGCGTCCGCGAGCCGCGGCAACGGCGGAGGAAGCGTGGGCAAGCGGAGAGGGAGGGGGAAGAGGGTGAGCCAGTACATGGGCGTGCGGCGGCGGCCGTGGGGCAAGTGGGCGGCGGAGATCCGCGACCCGCGCCGCGCCGTGCGCAAGTGGCTCGGCACGTTCGACACCGCCGAGGACGCCGCGCGCGCCTACGACGTCGCCGCGGTCGAGTTCCGGGGCCACCGCGCCAAGCTCAACTTCCCGGCGGACGCTGCCGCCGCGGCGCCGGCGCCTTCGTGGGCGGGGGCGGCTGTGCAGCCGCACCACCGTCCATTGCCCGATCATCAGAGCCTCCGCGAGAACTGCGGGTCCAACGCCGCGTCGCCGGTGCACGTGGCGCAGGCGCCGACCACGCAGCAGGGAATAATAAGGCCGGTGCCCAAGGAACAGGACATCTGGGACGGCTTGAACGAGATCATGATGATGGATGACGGCAGCTTCTTGTCCATGCTATGATCCTGCTCCTGCACCTTCGTCCATCCATCTCCGGATCTTTTCCTCTTGTTTTAGTGCTTTTTATTTTATGATGATGAGATTCCATGATTGTGATTGTTTTTTTTAGGAAGAGATTCCATGATCTCCCTCTGAAAAGAGAACACTTAGGCTTCATGAGATTGCTTGGCATGCAGACGTACGTAAAGTAAGTTTTAATTTGGTGCCATAGCTCACGGTGGCCACCAGATTCGTCAGTCACCAATCGCTTTCATATGACTTTTACACCGACCTCTGACCACCGTCGTCCGTTTACACAGTACTATGTGAGTCGATGAGTGGCTATGTGAGTCGATGAGTGGCTACAAAGAATCCAGCTAGCGTTCCTCCGTTCGTTCACCTTCGTTACCTTTGACCACGGGCGCTGCACGTATGCACGTGCACCCACCTCCACCTTTACCGGTTTGTTCAACTTATTTTTCTAGAATAGTATTCGTCTCTTAAAATAATTCAGCTAGAACAGTATTTTTCAACCAATTTCGGTCAAAATACAACAAGCCGAACGGGACCATGCTCCGTATCCCGACCGATGTTGATGCACTGATGCATGCCGATTCAAGACCAAGACGTAGAATGGGATGCATGCGGACAGGCAACTCCGATCTGTCACGCTTTCGCTGTTCACCCTACAACGATGCATCAGTTTGGTAGTTCTATTTCACTGTAGTTTTTTTTTCTTTGACGATGAAGCAGCTCCGATAGAATTTAAGGTGTTTTGCGACTGCACATGTGGTCCAGTGGTACGTCTATCCAGTGTGAGGGTTTAAACCCTGTTGATCGCACTTTTTTGGAATTTTTTCATAAATTTTAGGGTACACGTACGCGTGCACGTTCGGTGCTACTGCGCGTTTTCCGCGCATCGGAGGCGGCGACGCCGTCTCCCAATCACTTCTTTGCCTGTGTATGGACGCGCATGCGTGTGTGTGCGTGTGGTGTGAGTGTGGAGTGTGTGTTTTGTGTGCGACAAGTTGTACCCGATAAAAAAGAATTTTTGGTGTTTTATAGAAAAAACAAATTTGATAAAACATTTTTCCTAAATATTAAAAACACTCAAAAATAAAAGGGGCTATTGCGTTCTTGCCCCTATTTTGAACCCCAATTATGATTTTACCCAATTTTCTTCCACTTTGTGTTTTTACCCCTGTTTTTTCAAAACGAAGGTTCAGTTTACCCCTACTACGTGAACAGCAGGTAACGGTGTTAAAAAGTTGAAAGATGACAAGTTTGCCCTTCCGAATATTGCGTTTTTGCCCCTATTTCAAACCTCAATTGTGATTTTACCCCCACTTTCTTCTACTTTGTGTTTTTACCCCTACTTTTCCAAAACGAATGCTCCGTTTACCCCAATTCTTAACTCAGTTATCTACATTCGGATCAAAACAATTAAAAATTAACCAAAGCCCCGTGAAAAGACAAATTTACCCCTTATCTCTCGGTCGTCTCTCTCAGGGTCGTCCCTCTCAACGCTAGCAGACAGCGGGCAGCTGGGTACGGCGGCGGAAGGGCAGCGTCGGGCCGTCGGGCAGGCGCGGCGAGCAGGCGCGTGCGGTTTAGCCTGACGTGGACGCGCAGCCAGGCACGCGGCTCTGCTCGGCGCGGACGGGCGTAGCTAGGCACGCGGCTCTGCTTGGCACGGGCACGCACGGCTTGGCCAGCGTCGCGAGCGCGCGTCTCGTGAAAGCAGCCGACCATGGAGTCGAAGATCCGTCTCTCTCTCAACTCTAGCGGATGGCTGGGTGCGGCGGCGGCGGAAGGCCAACAGCGGGCCAACAGCACACCGCCCGACGCACCCAGCATCCGCTAGAGTTGAGAGAGAGAGGCGGGTCTTCGACTCCATGGTCGGTTGCTTTTCACAAGACGCGCGCTCACGACACCGGCCAAGTCGCGCGCGCCCGCGCCAAGCAGAGCCGCGTGCCTGGCTACACGCCCACGTCAGGCTAAGCCGCGCGCGCCCGCGCCGCTTCCTCCGCCTGGCCGCACACGCTCGCTCGCCACGCCCGCCCGACACTGCCCTTCTGCCGCCACCGCCGCCGCACCCAACGCCCGCTGCCTGCTAACGTTGAGAGGGACGACCCTGAGAGAGACGACCGAGAGATAAGTGGTAAGTTTATCTTTTCACAGGGCTTTTGTTAATTTTTAACTGCTTTGATCCGGATGTAGATAACTGAGTTAAGAATTGGGGTAAACGGAGCCTTCGTTTTGAAAAAGTAGGGGTGAAAACACAAAGTGAAAGAAAGTGGGGGTAAAATCACAATTGAGGTTTGAAATAGGGGCAAAAACACAATATTCGGAAGGGCAAACTTGTCATCTTTCAACTTTTTTAACACCGTTACCTGCTGTTCACGGAAGTAGGGGTAAACTGAACCTTCGTTTTGGAAAAGCAGGGGTAAAAAACACAAAGTAGAAGAAAATGGGGGTAAAATCACAATTGTGGTTCAAAATAGGGGCAAGAACGCAATGGCCCCAAAATAAAATGTCTATAATATCTTTTTCTTTTTTTTCTTCCTCTATTTATTTTCATTCTCACTTATGACTTATTTTACCCTTTTCTCTCTTCTCTATGCGGCTTATCTTCTCCACGGGATCCTTCTCCGCACGAGGAGACCCTTCTCCACCACACACAGTTTTAGGGTCTATTTAATAACCCTAACAGGACAATTTTGATCCTAGACGGTTAAAATCCAACGTTTGAGAATGTTTTGCCTACCAAACAGATTTATCGGGGTGTCAAACTAAATAGATGCTTATTTTATTATTTTTAGCTACCACATTAGTAAATAGTATTTGAATCAGGGCTCAAATAACCTCTTCAATGCATGGTTTTTATTTTTTATGTTTTTATGAAATTGTTGCATTTAAACTTGGAACTTTGTCTATGAAGTTATCTAGTATGGTTAGGTGCAATCCTATCAAATGAGAACAAAGCTCCCATTAAGATGGGTCCAACGCTAAATGGCTAATCCAAGTGGATAGTAACATACTTATTAATCAGATGTTATATAGAAAAACTATGTAGTGTTATATAGAAAAATTATATAGTGTTGAGGGACTAGATCTCCTTGGAGAAGACCCAAATAGAGGTTTAGGTTGCTTCATGTAAAAATCAGTTTCATCAAGGGCCTGCTTGTAAGTGACCACTTTCCTATGTAAAGTGCCTAATAAGTGCATAATGAGGGGAGGAGAGAGTTCTCTAGAATGGAAAGGAAGCCCTAATTCTTGTTGTCCTGAGCTAGAGAATGAAGAACGTTCAAGGAAAGGTTAATTCCCCGAGAGCATTCGAGAGAAGGGTTTAACCTCCGAGAGACCCTTTAAAAAAGGTTTAATCTTCAAGAACCTTTGAGAGCATTTAAGACAAGGTTTAACCTTCGAGAACCTCGGAATGAAGGTTAAACCTTCTTTAACATAGGAGAACCTCCAAAGAAACGTAGAACCTCTAAAATCTCCAAAGGAAGGTAAGGCTTCGAGAACCTCCAAGGGAAGTTGCGGCAATCCAATAAAACCTTCGCTGGTCTTTGTAAAAGCGTGCTGATGAAGTGAAATAAGATCTCCGTTCGTTGTTTCACCAACGTGTACAATCTTAAAGTTTATTGTCAAACAATATAATGATACCATATGTTGATCGAGGGAGTTATATTATAATTATCATAACAATGTAAACGCGTGATCACTAAGGACAGCGGATAGCCATAGCCTAAGCCAGACGGCAATGGGCAACGCGCAGCACCGCCCGGAAGCAGACAGCTTGTAGAGTTGTAAGGTGTAGCAGACCACGTGGATCGGACTTGCTTCGGAGTGATATTCTTGTTTTTTTATATGCTTACTAATAAACAAGTGATATTCTTTTGGAAGCAACTAGATGACCATAGGAAAATCGTATTGTATATTTTATACACAGTACAGGCAATCAGGGGCGGATCCAACGGTGGGACCGGGGGGCTCGAGCCTCCTACCCATATCGTAGTAGTGGAACCCATTGTTCAGCTCCCCTGAAATATTTTTTTGATCCGTCGCTGCAGGCAATAATACGGAGCACGTACACGTACGAGGCTGGTACGCGCCTACGCGGAAAGCACGTCGGTGCAGTCGGCGAAGCCGATCGGTGCAATCAAACAGTTGGTCTTAGCTGGATCACCATCAATCACAATCAGGATTGTATTGACCTTGAAATTTGTTTGTGATTTTTTTAAAGTTTTTGTGTGGCGGCTTAGCACTGGCGTTGAGAATAAATATTGGAATATGATTATGCTATTTTTTATAATAATTTTTGAAATCTCGTGTCCTCCGTACGAATCATTTGTAGTTTTATACCACTGGAAGGTATTGCTGCGCTACTGTATGATTGTTTTATCATGTTACTCTCGGTGGTTACAAATGCTTGTCATGTATACTCTGTACTCTCAAGCTAAACTTTCGATGCATTTCTTGAAAAAAGAAAACACCCATTTTTTCGAAACAAAAGAAGAAGAAAAACTAACGAAACAGTGAATGCAGACGAACACGGCCCGGCAGAGGCCCATCTGTTGTTTCCCGTCTCAGCCTGAAAAAAGAAATACCACCAACCAGTTCGTGCAGTCCACAGACCACAGATAATGTGGCCCAAAAAGTTCACCTTATCAGATCGGAGCCTGGCAAACAACCACATTCTTGCGCTTTTCCGCATAGCATCAGCATCACAGCCCGTCAGCCTTTGAACGAAGCAACGAACGCCTCTAATTTCATATCCAGAACCGAGAGCTTCCTGCCCAACACCCCCGGCCAAAAGACAAGAGCAAGCACGAACGCCCAATCCCCCGGCTGTATTTTGTCCCGCAAGACAACAAACATCTCCGGCAGCTACGGTGGATGTGGCAGCCATGGCGTCCACTGTAACAGCCGCCAATAGCCATGGAAGCGTCCTGCGTACCCGTACCGCCCCCTCCTGCAGGCAGCTCGCAGGTTGGAGCAGCAGACGCACGCTTGCCATGCCTGCACACCACGCGCGGTCACCCAGAGCTCGAGTTGTCGCCGTCCGAGCCGCCGGCACCCAGCGGCCGACCTGGTTGCCCGGACTGGACCCGCCTCCTCACCTCGACGGCACGTCGGTTTTCTGACGCTCTGATATCTCCCGGTGTTTCTCTGCAGGCGATGATCAGTTGACAGTGTAGCGTCTCTGATTGCAGACTACCAGGTGATTTCGGCTTCGATCCCCTGGGCCTCGGCGAGGATCCGGCAAGCTTGAAGTGGTACGTTCAGGCCGAGCTCGTGCACTGCCGCTTCGCTATGGCAGGGGTCGCCGGCATCCTTTTCACTGACGTAAGTTTCTCACCTTCCCGTCTGTTTGTCAAAGTACTCCCTTTCATTAGATGGGTAACTATACAATAACGAAGCCACCACAACTGATTGTAAGCCAAGACAACTCCAATTAGGAAAGACAACTGAACCAGACAAATACAACTCCCCAATTAGGAATTGCTGATTGATTCAACACAAAAGTTAGTAGCCCTCAAAAATTTTCAGTTACGAATTGTGGGCTTTACCCTGGTTAGAGGGAGCCCTTCCAAAAATTCTCTGTGGCCCTGGTGGGCCGCAGAGGGGGTTTGGAAATAGTTTTCAACCAGCAATTGACGCGCCTCGGTATTACCTCATGAGCTGCGTCATTGCCCCAAGCGCAAAGACAAGTTTAAACGTCCGCCCACATCTCTTGAGGACGCGCGTTCGCTAACATAGGCGATGTGGTACTAAACGGCAAACCGACCTACTACTGCTATGTGTTATCCCGGCGGGCTCGGCCTGCAAAGCTGCAACGCCAAGTAGAGCTGCCCAAGTGCCGATTTGGGCTTTTCCTCTTCCATTTTACTCCCTGCTAATCATGGGCCTAGTAGCGAAAGCCAAGATTCACATGGGCCTTACTGATTTGGAGAACAAGGCTGACTCCTCAACCCTTGCTTTGCTTGTGACTCTTTGGTCTTTGCAGTTGCTCCGTGTATCAGGGAACAACGACCTCCCCGTGTGGTTTGAAGCAGGTGCGGTGAAATTCGACTTCGCAAACACCACGGCGCTCTTCTTCGTTCAGCTTCTCTTGATGGGGTAAATTCAACTTTAACATCCAAACATTTCGATAGAAAATGGGATAGGCTGTGATTTGATTTCATGTTTTCTATTCAACTCCGCTTCCCGACAGATTCGCTGAAACCAAGAGGTACATGGACTTCAAAAATCCAGGATCACAAGCAGAGGAAGGAACATTCATAGGGTTAGAGGCTGCACTTGCAGGTCAACAGCCAGGGTAAGTGAGCGTTGAAGCATAGCAATTTACCTGACAGGACTTAGCTACGCTCATTACATTTTTTTTTCAATTTCGACAGCTACCCTGGGGGTCCACTGTTCAATCCACTAGGACTTGTAAAGGATATAGAGAATGCTCATGAAGAGAAGCTGAAAGAAATCAAGAATGGTAGGTTCCTCTCAGTACAATTTGCGAGAAAAATAAGCCTACACTTAGTTTGCTAATAACGTGATTTCTTACTGTCACAGGGAGGTTGGCAATGGTAGCCATGCTTGGTTTCATGGTGCAAGCATCAGTAACTCATGCCGGCCCTATCGACAATCTTTTGACACACCTTTCGGACCCGTTCAACAAAAATATCATCCACGCATTCTCCTCTTCCTAAGTACTCGTCCCAACTCCCAAAACCTTTGTTTTCCCTGTCCATTGCTATGGCACAAAAAGGTCACAATGTCTTCTAACAGGGAGTGGCCCTTGTTAGCTCTGCTCTTCGCAGTTTTCTATCATGAAAGTTGAATAAAAGCTTCAATAGCTGACGAACTGTATTAATAGCTCATGGTAGGGGGGACGGAAGACAAGGAAATACAGCTTATCATTCTTTGCCATTGATCATAGTCCTCAGTATATTTGCCACTTTCATTTTCTTGGTCGATTTTTTCCCAGTTCAAGCATGTATAATTGCATGAACAGATGCTATGAGAGATACAGATAATTTTTTTTTAGAAAGGCGGGAGATACAGATAATTTATATGTACAAAACCGTTATAGTTGCACTAAGCTTATATATACCTGACCACAAGCAGCATACTGTGCCATTTCGTATTAACTACGTCACTCAAATCTTGCCTTCAATATAAATACAAACTCGAACCTATATACCTGAAAAATCCATAGCACAAAGCATTCGGTTGTACTGTACATATATGAATTAAACAAAGAAAAAACACCGCATCTAGTCATCTACAGCTCACCCGTATCAACTAGCTTGAGGCCCCAGCTCATGTCTTCACAGTGTCTTACATGTGGAACAAGCTTTCCTGTATCAGTTCCCCTCCTAGTTTTGCAATCATAGAAAGGTGGAGCATGAAAGCACGGCTCTATAGACATAACTTGACGGCAAGGTGGATTAGGCACGGTGCGGTTTTCCGGCTTGAACATTAGCCACGTCTTCGAACCACTCAGACCCTGAGCTACATACCCAAAAGTTGACCATGCACTTGTTACCATAACATCAGATAAGCTCAACAAATAAATCTCTGCCCATGCTTTCATGTTATGCATTTTCTTGTCTGAATCCTGATGCTCCTCGTGACTTGGCTGATGGAAGCTAATTATCTCACCATTCTCAGTTGGATGTTCCCAATACATGTTCCTGATTCTTTCATAGTATCCTGAGTTCAAAGAAGTAATCAGAACAACTTTGGACCTGATGTTCCCTGTCGAGATAATTGGCTGTTGTGCATTAATCTCTGGTAGTAATTTTTCCTTCAGTGTGCAATCAAGGACCTGATCCAAGACATGCTGAAATGGACCGGTTTCAGTATCGAAGACTCTAATCTGGATACCTAACTTCTCATCAGCTCTGGCAAGATAAGAATCATAGTACCTTGTAATCAAGCCCCAGACAACATTGGTAGGGTGGAACAAGTAACGTCCCAAGTGATGGAAAACAACATCTTTCTGAGGAAACAGCCTCGTGAGTTCCTCTTGGTATGATGGGATCAGAAAAAGTGAAGGTACAAAGTAATTATCGGATCTTAAGATCAGCCATGGGATCTTCTGAAGATGTTGCTGACTATGTTCACAGAAAAAAAGCTTATCATAATCATCATAGTCATGAGCCAGGTGAAGATATAGAAAGGCAGGTTTAGGACCCTTAAAAGAACCATCAGAGTGAATAGCTTCAGCTTTCACCATGTTTCCGTAACTCTCAGGGGAGCCAATACTGAAGTTCTTAAATTGAACAATAGGGAAATCCGGCGGTAGTAACCATGAAGTTTCAGGGAACGGTTCACAGAAAAGATCTGCAGTGCCTTTATCTCCATCTACAAGTAAAACTCTGTTTGTAAGGATGGCATAGAGAAATGCTGAGGCAATAGTCAAGATCCTGTTCCCAAGACCACTATAAGATACCCATACCAAATAGTTGCAATCTCCAGCCATAATATCTTGACCAGATTTTAGTTGCTCAATAGCTTTCTTGTATGACTCTGTATTCGGGCCACATTTCTTCTGGAGAACCTCATGTTCTCTCAATCTTTCCAGAAGGTATGTTGATATTAAATGGGGCGATTCTTTACGATACAATGCTGATCGATATCTACTTATACATGAATGTTTATCAAAACCAGGAGCTAACAAGCCACCAATTAGTCTGTCCCTTTGAACTTTGGAAGACAACATAGTTCCATGCTCCCCTGAACACAGGAAGTGAATAGTTTTATATCAGAGTTCAGATGGGATAATTTGACTTCATTCTGTGTAAGACAAATGCTACTTTTCGTTCTTCCATTATATTACATTCATGACATATACATATGTGAGGTGGTGGATACTCTCAGAAAAGAAAAGGAACGAAAGGTGAGGCAACAGTGAATTATTAACTTTAATTATCAGTTCAATAAAAACAAAAATCTATGCTTCCACGAACAGCATCATGGCAAAACTTAAATGAGACCTTTTGCCACAGTTTAAGTGGCAAACCAGAACAAATTATTTTATCACAGATGCTATGTGAACGGTGAACCGCCTATAAAAATAAGTACCTGGGGATGGATACCTACATGCTAAAACACAGTAGCAGTAGCGGTAGCTAGTGCAAATCAAATGTCCACTACTTCAAATGCAGCTATAGGCGAGAACATATTGCAAGATCATGACTCCACACATACACAATGGTGCTATGCACGTTCTCGAAAGAAAAAAAGTGTTACACTGCAGGCGTCAACCAAGGTAACTTAAGACCACTGCGCTTAAAAATATTTTCAGTGACAAGTACTAGGAGAATTTCAGAAATGCGACCAGATGGCAGTCCCAAACAGTCGAAGTCCAAATGGAAACTGTCAAACCGAGGACCACGCGCATGTAGTTAACGTACCATCGCGCGGTCCGGCCTGGTCAAGGCCGCCACGGTCGTCGCCGCCGCTGGAGAGAGTGGTACGATCCGCGCCGGAGAATTGGCAGCCCCTCCTCGCCGCGGAGCCGCCCGCGAGCAGCAGCAACATGACCCCGCACGCCACGAGCGCCGCGATCGACAGGGGCAGCACCGCGACCCGGCCCTTCCTCCCGTGCGGGTGCCCGGGCGCGGACGCCGCCTCCCCTACCGCATGCGGCGTCGGCATCGGCGGCGGCGAGCGGCGGATCCGCTCCTTGATGTCCATGCGGCGTGGCGCCCGAGCCGAGCCGCAGGGTTCTTCAGTTCTCCCCGCGCTTCTGCCGCGGTGTGGTCTGTGGAAAAGCACAAAGGAGTCCGCGGTCGCGACGTGGGGCGTCGTGTCGCGCCACGAAAGGCGCAGTTCGGGCGCGGACCCGCGCGGCTGAAATAGAGGGCGTTTACGAGGCCGAGCACGTGATGGGGCCGAGTGGCACAAGGGTTTTCGATGCGTTTGAGGTGAAAAAAGTGGGGTCCCGTACAGTGGCGACGTGACGGCACGGTGCCGAGTGGGGGCGTCCTCGGCACGACGTTGTCGGTGAAACTGGAGCGACTAGGCGTGGCGATGGAGTCAGGACATCGGACGTGGGGTTCTCGCCTGTTGCACAGTCGTGCCGCGGAGTGCCGCGGATCGTGAGGTAGTTGAGTCGTTGAGCACTGGCCGGCCGACTGGGTCATGTCGCTGGGGTGCCGGGTTCGACTTCTGCTTTGGGGCGCATTGGCGGGGACTCGCCGGCGTGTGCTTCGTGACCGCTTTGGGGCGCATTGGCTGTTTGGATCGGCTTGTACGAGCTTTTTTTATAAGGGTTCGTGGAGAGAATAAGAGAGAGTTGAAGAAGAAAATCATATAACCCCTGTTCGGTGTGAAAGTTTCAAGTAGAAAATCATATGACAGGTCATGATGAACGGTGATGATGTATTTATTTTTCATTAAGAGCATAGTTCTCATCCAATTGCCACCCCTTCCTAGAAAATTGATCAGTGAGAGTTGGTCATCTAAACTCTCGTTACCCAAAACTCTACGAAATAAACAAAGGATTTCTAAACTCCTGCCTTCCAACTCTTATTCCATCCTTTCAATTACCCCAACAAAACCTGCCATCAAAGAGTCATTTTCAAGACAAGGGTCATCCAAAACCTTTTTCTACTAAATCATGAAAAACATCCTTTTCCAACTACCATCTTACCAAATTTAAAGATAGGCCTAGCTATATCCTCATGAACTCCATAGTCAATAATTAAAGGGACATGGTCACTAAAAGCTTTGGATCCTATGTCCTAACAATAGCTAGGAGCTACTTTCAAAAGCAATGCTGCCAAAAAAATTTTACCGAGGGCAGTCATAATTAATTGTTCCTGATTGTTTCATCAAGTGTAAGCCCTACTAGAGTTCTTATATTCATTGCACCAGTCATTTAACATATATTAGCCCAATGATAATTAATCATCCCATTATTCTTCTCATTTTGAGTTCTACACTATTTAAATCCCCACCGACTAAGGTTGGTCTATTTCAATTATCCATCACCATGTGAAGTCCATTAATAAACTCTTGTTTACCTTCCTCATAAGGGGTGCCATACACCACAACTACTAGGAATCTACACTTACACGACGAACAACTTTCGTCACTGAAGAAGCCAAATTCATCATAATTTCAGTTTTATGACGAATTTATGACGAAAAACGGTTCGTCATAGAAAGCGCGTCACATTTGAACTTTCGTGACAAATCCGAATACATCGTCATAGAAGTGGTTTCATCCGTGACGAAAAACTGACCGTCATAGAACTGTTTTGGCATGCGTGGCAGGGGCTGGCACGCTGGTGGCTGCTTTCGTTGGAGATGGTTTCCACGTATACATGCTATAGCCGGTTGCATTGGAGATGGTTTGAGTACGTATCACCTTCTTATTGCACAACGTGGCCATCTCTAGTTTTTGCACGTTTCAGGTTTTTACTGGACCACGTGTCAGGTGCACCTAGCCTCCAAACAAAATTATCTACTCCCTCCATTCCAAATTATAAGTTGCTTTGACTTTTTGGATACATAAAATTTGCTATGTATCTAGACATATGTTATATCTAGATATATAGCAAATTGAGTGTATCAAAAAAATCAAAGCGACTTATAATTTGAAACGGATGGAGCACCACATTTTAATATGCCCAAATCAAACATAATTTGAAAATTTATCAACATGTTATCTCAAATATGCCAGCATTAACCCCTACTTATTGTAACAACCCGAGTTTTTGTGCAACAAAAAATACGAACTTTTAAAAAAAATTCCTGCAATGTGTGAATCATGTAATCGTTAGGTCAAACCTAAGTCAAACCGAGGAGAGATGACTAAAAAATTGTTGCATACATCTAGATTTGATTGTAGAAGTGTGCTCGATTCTTGAGTTGGTTTCGGGTTTGAGTTTGTTTGGAGTGCATAAATCCGTAGCAAAGTTCCTCTCAAATCCCTTTCGAATTCATCTCAAATCCGCTCTTGAAATTCCGTCTCAAATCCCCTAATTTAGAAGAGGAAAAATCATTTTTTTCCTTTTTCATTTCTCAATCCAGCCCACCTCCTCCTCTTGGGCTAGCCACCCATCTCCTCTTCCGTCGGCCCAGTTTCCCACTTCCTCCTTTAGCCGGCCCGCTCGCTCCCCCTTCCCTCCTCTTAGCCCAGTCGCCAAGCAGACCCATATGGCCTCTGTCTCCTCCCGCCTTGCGCCAGCCCACGCGAAAGCCGCCGCTAGGCCTCAGCCTCCCTGAGCGGCCCAGCTCACCCTCTCCACCTCGCGAGCCCACGCCGGAGCAGCAAACCTGCGCAGCCCAGCTTGACCCACCGGCCCCCAAAGGGCCATTCACCGGCCCCCGCGACCCGAGCTGCACCATAACCCTAGGAGCGCGACGCTCCCAAAGCCGCCGCTTGATGCCGTGACCGCGCTCCCTGCCTCTACGCTCCGCCTCCCGATGCGCTCCACACATTTCCTGGGTATGGACACCGAGGATGCCCGCCGTCCATCACCTCAAAGCCCTAGCGCACCATGCTATAAAGCATGTGGCCACCACTCCTCTTCTTCTCTTCCCCATCAGCCGCCGCCACTCTCTTCTTCCACCCGCAGTCACCGCGCCTTGCCACCTCCCTTCGTCACCTCACGCCCTCCAGTAGAGGTGCTTTGCTCAACGCTCGTGGCCACGTGGAGCCTCACCGCGCTGGGCACCGTGCGCCGCCGGACTTCTTCCTCGCACGTGGGCACGCTAGAGCAACCGCGATGGCCATCCTTGCTCCTCGCCAACGCAGCCGAGTCACACCACCACCACGACGTCATGCCGCACCTCACCACCGCGACGTCCTCCTCCGCGACTACCACGAGCCCCTACACCGATCACCCCGTCGGCCTCCATGCCTCGCCTCGTCCCGATGTCTCCACTGCCGTGCCACCACCAAGGCCACGACATTGTCACCCATGCCGTCGAAGCTCCTCCTCGCGCCAAGCTTCACTAAGCCCCGCACGTCTGCCTCCCGGTTCATGAGTACTTCGCCGAGCCAAACAACACCGCACCTGCTCCTGCTTCACCGTCGGCCACAACCTTCTTCGAGCCGAGCCGCATCCACCTCGCCGAGCTCTGATGCCCTGCTGCTCTCCAAGAAGGACACCACCACCACCTTCACTATACCTCATCAGCGACCCATCCTCCTCTACCACCGATGAGCTCTATACCCCCAAAGCCCCCTCTATTCCTTGAAATCGGTCGCTATACCTGTTGTCCCTGATCGTTCCCAATTACGAGCTCAAGGTCGCACCCTTGTAGCCCTCCTTGTCGCCGCCGGTGTCTCCAGCAACAGCCTCGGCAAGCACCTATAGGAGGGCATGTGACAGCAAGCCGCAGCTGGCCTTGAGCCATGTTTAGCCAGCCACAGCCCCCTCTGGCCAGCCGCAGCAAGCCGTAACCAAGCCGCAGCAAGCTGCAGCTGCCTAGCAGCAAGCAGCAGCCAGCCGAGAGTGGCAGCAGCAAGCCCGCAGCTCACCCATGCCCATCCTCGTCTTCACAGCAAGGTTGAACTCCTCCAACCTTTGTCGGCGCCGCACCCGACGTCGACAAAAACCTCTTTTTATCATCATCTATACTTGTTCATACATCCCATTCATACTTGTTCATACATCTCATTCATACTTGATCATACATCTTCATATCTTCGTTCATACTTGTCAAACATGATCTATCTATCTATCTATGCCTATGCCGTGCCTTCGTTGAAAGGTCCTAATGGCTAGAGGAAGGTGAATAGCCTATTAAAAATTTCTACAACAACACTTAACAAATTGGTTAGACAATTATGAGGCAAAGCGAGTGTTGCGCTAGCCTACTAAAAATGCAAGCCACCTACCATAATTCTAGTTTATGTACTTTCTATCCACACAATAAATATGTCACTACACTAAGTTAGTGTGCTCTTAAAGGCTAACTAAAGAGCCACACTAACCAAACTAACAAGCTCTCACAACTAGCTACACTAAGGAGCTTGATAACTAGTTTGTGGTAATGTAGAGAGAGTGAGCAAGATGGTTATACCGTTGTGTCTAGGAGTGAACCAATCAATCACAAGGATGAATACCAATCACCTCAGAATCAAATGATGACACAATGATTTTTACCGAGGTTCACTTGCTTGCCGACAAGCTAGTCCTCGTTGTGGCGATTCACGCACTTGGAGGTTTATGCGCTAATTGGCATCACACGCTAAACCCTTAATAGGGTGCCGCACAACCAACACAAGATGAGGATCACACAAGCCACGAATAATTCAATAGAGTACCTTTTGGCTCTCCGCCGGGGAAAGGTCAAGAACCCCTCACAATCACCACAATTGGAGCCAGAAACAATCACCAACCTCCGCTCGATGATCCTCGCTGCTCCAAGCCATCTAGGTGGCGGCAACCACCAAGAGTAACAAGCGAATCTCGCAGCGAAATACGAACACCAAGTTCCTCTAGATGCAAACACTCAAGTAATGCACTTGAATTCTCTCCCAATCTCACAAAAGATGATGAATCAATGATGTAGATGAGTGGGAGGGCTTTGGCTAAGCTCACAAGGTTGCTATGTCAATACAAATGGCCAAGAGAGTAAGCTTGAGTTGGCCATGGGGCTTAAATAGAAGCCTCCATGAAATAGAGTCATTGTACCCCTTCACTAGGCACAACACGGGGTGACCGGACGTTCCGGTCATATCGATCGGACGCAGGACCCCAGCGTCCAGTCGTGCGATGCATGCCACGTGTCATCGACTTCAAATGTTGTTCACCCGATCTCAACGGTCAAGTGATGACCGGACGCGCTGCTGCGAAGTAATCGGACGCTGGACCTCAGCGTCCGGTCGTTTCCAGTAAGCATCTAGAAACGAGAAATCATGACCATGCTCGATTAGACTCACCCAACGTCCGATCAGTCAATGTCTCCTCTATGTGTGCCACACTGGTGCGACCGAACGCACCCAACCAGCATTCGGTCATTTTCATCGCCAGCGTCCGGTCGAAGACCGACGTCTGCGTGTTTTCTGCTGGAACTAACCGGACGCGCCGGTCCTACCGAGACCAGCGTCCAGTCACTATGTGACCAGCGTGACTAACTTCTTTTCAACTCTATCTCCTTCACCCTTGCTCAAATGTGCCAACCACCAAGTGTATCACCCTGTGCACATGTGTTAGCATATTTTCATAAACATTTTAAGAGTGTTAGCACTCCACTAGATCCTAAATGCATATGTAATGAGTTAGAGCATCCAGTGGCACTTTGATAACCGCATTTCGATACGAGTTTTACCCCTCTTAATTGTATGGCTATCGATCCTAAATGTGATCACACTCACTAAGTGTCTCAATCACCAAAACAAAATGGCTCCTATAATTTATATATTTGCCTTGAGCCTTTTATTTTTCTCTTTCTTCTTTTCAAGTCCAAGCGCTTGATCATCACCATGGCATCACCATCATCATGTCATGATCTTCATTTGCTTCACCACTTGGAATGTGCTATCTATCTCATGATCACTTGATAAACTAGGTTAGCACTTAGGGTTTCATCAATTCACCAAAACCAAACTAGAGCTTTCATTCGTGCCGGTCTATGTCTTATGCTACGGTCTCTACCTCTTGTGCTATGGAAATGTGCTACTCTGGTTGTCATTTGTGTTGTTGGTTCTTTGTGTGTTTGTGTTGCTATTTGTGGACCGAGCCTTCAAGCTGGTCGAGAGATTGTACCTCGTTTGAACGTTTAGGTCGTGGGTTTGTCCTACCATGGCTGTGATGCCGAGCGTAACATGACCCCTCATTTTTAGTTGACTTTTGTAGTGCCGTGATCGTTGGCCCCTCCTATGGCCCTAGGACATGGCCACCTTGGGCTCGACATTGGTGCGCTTACTACCCACGCATGATGAGTCCATCATGGCCTAGTCTATATGGGATGAACTAGGGGACGGCCATCGTGGAACTTACAGAAGCCAACTCATGTGGGTAAAGCTCATGACCACGAGTTATCTCGCTATGATCATCGAGCTCTACCCCTTTTGCTCTCTTGTTCTCTTTTGATCTCATTTGCTCTCTTGTTCTTCCTAATCACCTCGTATGCTTGTACCACATTAACCATAGCGTTCCTTCGGTCTAGCAGTGACAATCGCATTACTACGGACCTTAGGGATAACCTTGTGCTGATTTAGTTGCATGGTTGTGGTGCCCTATGAGTGGGTTTGGATCGTGGGACCATGCCTCCTTCCTTTCAACCTTTGTCCGTTCCATGACGAGTTGGTTGAAAGAATGTGGATTCCATTCTTCTCTCCTCTCCTGTTCTCAATCCTCGTTGATCCAGTAAGATGTGGATTGAGCCCTTCGCTTGTTTGGTCTTTATTGCTCTCTTGATTCCATTTCTTCGATTCCCGTCGTTGCTATGGTGAGTGGATCAAGGAAGCTGGATCCCATGTTCCCCTCTTTTGGTTCTGTCATGCCTAAGCCCTTGTATGCTTGTACCTATTCAGACCGTAGCATTTCTTTGGTTCTTGCGGTGACAACCGCACCGCTAAGAACCCTAGGGATGTCTTGGTGCATTTAGTGCACCTAGGTCGTGGTACCCTACAAGTAGTTTGGGCACTCGTGTTCTCTTGTGTGTCGCTCCTTTCAATGCCCCGTCTCTGCCATGGCGTGTAATTGGAAGAAGTAGACCACCTCCCTTCTCTTCTCTCCCCCGTTCCACCCTCTCTTGGTTCTCGTCAATTATAATAGCGTATGGATTGAGAGAGACCGGAACTGCTTCATTTCCCCCTTAGCCACTCTTTTCGATTCCCATTGATCTCCATGACGCCCGGATCATAAGACCAAGAGCCATGGTGTTCGCTTAAGATGAGCTAGGGTCTATGCCATTTTTATTGAAGCCGCACATGATCGACCCGGGAAGTACTGGCTAGGCTAAGACTTAAGCTTGTGCTTAGCAAACAACCACTTCTGTTTCTTTTGGCCCAGGGATCAGACATCCGCCGAGAGGGCTAAGTCATTTTCCCTTTGGTGTTCCTTCAGTGTAGTTGTTCTTCCCGTGCTTTATTGCCTCTTTACTCGTAGTCTTTCTTGGTTATTGGTTGATTGCTCCTTGCTTTGTTTGTCGTATGAGCAAGGCAGTTGCACCGGGAAATGACGTTGATCGGATCGGAACCCATTGGAGGAAGGACACGTGAATGACAGCAGGACTTGGAGGGGAACGACTATGAGTACACTAAGGATCTCAGAGATATGATCAGTCAACAGGTGCCACGTCCCACCTAACCTCGTAGAATCCTATTAGGCACACAATACTATAGCTGCTAGTACTTTATTTTATGCAATTGAACTATGATAGGTTGCATGGTAGATTTGCCTAAAAGCCTTTACCTTGACGCGACCTTTACCCCTGCACACCCGCTGATAGGCTAGATGCTCGCTTACTACTTACTACTGATTCTACTATGAATTATATATGTGATGTGATGCTTGGTGGAGGATTGTTTGTGAGTGGCTAAGGCACATGGTGACGCTAAAACTGGTGATAACTTGGGGAGATCTTGGCCTGTGTCTTGGGTGTGTGGTGAGGGTTGAGTTGATCAGGACAGGATCCTACGATGAGTCTTTGGATAAGTCTTGCCAGGGGGATGCGACATGGGCATTCCCTACGAGAGGTACCTATGGTAGGGTACATGTGTGAGGAGTATATTCCGAGGAGGTGACTCTTCGGGATGGAGGTGCCGTCGAGACACGGGGTGTTGGTTATCCCCTTTGAGAAGATGTCATGTCTGGTCCCCCTAAGGACCGGTATGTCGAGAGAACCAGATCATAGGACCCTACGTGCACACCACTCGTTCCTGAATGGGCGGGGGACGGATGTTGACCAGGTAGGACGGTGCCAGTACTACTAGGTTGATAGCAGATAGTGTAGGGAGGTATGGGCATGGGACCCACACCCTCCTAAGACAGCGTAGTGACCTCTGGGAGCCTGGTACTATGTCTCACAATCTCAGCGTGCCGGTGGACTCCGGGGTGGCCTAGGGCTAAGTGGTAGGGTCGCATCGCACCGGTTGGAAGGTAACCCGGTATCAGCTTAGACGGGGCACCACCGATGATGGCGATCTTGTGGTTCTAGGTGTACAAGTGTCGGTGTTTTGGAACCGGGGGTCCCTCAACCAACGAGTGAATTTGTGCTGCGTGCCCCTAATCCCGGATGGTGATGCAAAGAGACACAAGGTTTATACTGGTTCGGGCAACCGAGGCCCTACGTCCAGTCTGAGAGATCGATCTTGTATTCCTTGCACCTGAGTGCTCGTAGTAGGGGTTACAAGCTAGGTGAGAGAGGGAGCTAGCCCCAGGTCTCGGCGAGGGTGGTGTGGGCTGCTTGAGACGTTGCTCCCAAGCAGCGTGGAAGTGCGTGGCTCTATCGGTGTGTTCGTCTTTTGTTCGCCCCTCCTCTCCCCTTTACGAATGGCACCGGCTACCTCCTTTTATAGCCACAAGGAGGAAGCCAGAAGTACATGAGAAGGTTACTATTTGGTGACGTATTCCGCTCCCTGGAGCAGCACGGCGTCGTGGGAGTTCCCGTCGATGTCTAGTCAGGTATGGTCTTCAAGGCTGGCGACATGCTGCGCTCCTGTACTTCTGTTGACTTGGTGAAGCGCCGAGGTCTGGTGGCTGCTGTAGTAGGCTGTGCCGAGACCTGCCGTGCTGAGGCCGAGACCTACTGTGCTGAGGCCTGCTGTGCCGAGGCCTTTAGCAGGTGGCAATGTGAGGCTGGGCGGCCATCGTCGATAGTTGATTTAGGCGGAACAGTGCGGAACGTGCGTCTACAGGATACGGTACCATGTATTGTCAGTAAGGGATGGTAAAAAGGCGATTTGACCGTTGTCCTGTCGCTCCTGTCGCGGCGTACTGCCGATCGTGGCTTACGTAGTGGGGGCAGCTGGGCGCATTAATTGGATGCGATAGCCTGCCAGAGTGACTTTTGAGGCGGAGGCGACGAGGTTGCGGGACGAGCCCAGCCTCGGGCGAGGCGGAGCATGGCCAGTTCGCCCGAGGCCCTACCGGGAGCCTCGGGCGAGGCGGAACTCGGTTAGTTCGTCCGAGGCCTATCGGGGGTCTCGAGCGGGGCGGAGCGGTCGGTTCGCTGGTCCCGAGGTCACAGGAACCCGGTTCTGACTCCCCACGTCGTGTTCGTCCTCGGTGCAGGAGTTTAGGCAGCACAGTAGCCGGTAACCCCTGCACAGTCCCGTCGTGGATGGCAGGGTGCTGACGTGACGGACGTCTGGTCTGCCACTTCGCTGTACTGTGCCGTCGTGTGGTTTGTCGGAGTGGTTGAGCGCCCTGATGGGACGTGCGGAAGTGACACGCTGGTCATACTCGGTCTTGTGCGTCGTGGGGCTCCAGTACGGCTTGATGCAGGACATGGCGGGCGACGTGCTGGTTGTCGTGTAATGACGTCGTAGGGAGCAGCAGCTCTGCCGATGCCGAGGCCGAGCCATCGTGGGGGGCTCGGTGGTCATGGACCCTCAGGCTGCCGAGCTCGTGAAGCAAACTGTCGAGGCCTTGGGGGGAGTTATTGGCCCTGGGTACTGATTCCGAGGCCACAGTAGCCCAGATGTGGCTCCCCACGCTGCATTGTCCTCGGTGCAGGAGTTGGCAGCATAGTGAGGCATGGGCGTCACGGTGGTTAGTACAGTGGCGGGTAACCCCTGCCCAGTCCTGCCTCCTGTCCCATCGGCCATTCTGCTGTACTGTGCCGGGCGTGCGGCTGTTGTCGGGGACAGCAGTCGGCTGAGTTGATGTGACACGACGTTTTGCCAGAGGGACGGGAGAAGGAAGAGGTAGCGGAGTGCTGCCGAGCCCGCCTCGCGCGAGACGGAGGATCGGTGGCCCGGCCGAGGCCTTTGGTAGGGGGTCGCCCGAGGTCAGCGGCGAGGGGGCCTCGGGCGAGTCGGAGAATTTGCAGACCTCGGTGATGGGGCCTCGGGCGAGTCGGAGAATCGGCCGAGGCCAGCAGCGTTTAGCTGGTTTCGATTTTTACGAAGTCTAAGCAGTCGTTTTTTGGATCTTGCTTAGGGTACCCCTTCTCACGGTATCCGACAGTAGCCCCCGAGCCTTGGGGGGAGTGGAGGCACTCCCCCTGAGGTTCTGACGAGAATCGGCCCTTGATAGTTCCTGTCGGGATGGTGTTTCGTACTCGAGGTTTCGGTGGGTGCGCGCGAGCGCACCCGCCGGGTGTAGCCCCCGAGGCCCTGGAGGAGTGATTTCACTTCTTCAGGGGCTTTTTTCTCTTTCGAGTGAGGCGTTTTCATCGTGTTTGTCGGGCCCGTGGGCGCGAGTTCGGATCGCGGGGTCTCGACGATGTTGCGGAAAGAGCCCCTTAGCCTCCGCCTGGAGCGAGAGGGCCGTCAGGGGTCCTCCGACTTTTTTGTCCGTCTCCCGCACGTCCTTTTCGCTCGGACGGGGGGCTGTTTGCCGAGCCCACTCGCGTGCGAGCCTGAGCCGCTGGGTCTCGGCAAAGTTGCAGGAGGAGCCCCCGAGTCTCTTGCATGGGCGAGAGAGCGGTCAGAGGTCCCCCTGGCTTTTGGTTCGCCCCTCGCGCGTGAGGGTCTGACTGCCGAGCCCCTCGGGTGCGAGCCTAGGTCGCGGGGTCTCGGCGTCTTTGCGAAGGAGCTCCCTAGCCTCTGCACGGAGCGAGAGGGACCGTCAGGAGTTCTTCCGGCTTTTTGAACGACCCTCGCGCTTCCTTTTCGCTCGGAAGGAGGGTTTGTATTGCCGAGACCCCTCGTGTGCGAGCCCAAGTCGCTGGGCCTCGGCAATGTTTTGCAGGAAGAGTCCCTTAGCCTCTGCGCGGAGCAAGAGGGCCGTCAGGGATTCTCCTGACTTTTTGTTCGACCCTCGCGCTTCCTTTTCGCTCGGAAGGAGGGGTGGAAGATGCCACGCTACCCTCGGTGGGCGCGAGCGACGGCATTTCCGGTGAGCTGTTATCGGGTAAGTCCGAGTGGAGGCCCGTACCCCGTTCGCTGGGGGTCGGCTAGCGGTCCGGAGACGCGCTCCAAGAGTACCGGAGGGTTTCTCTAGTGGGTGCCGAGGCCGTTCGCTGGGCCTCGGTGGCTCGGTGCCTCCCTACGGTGGGATCCCATTCAGAGACCTCCCTGCCGGTCTCGGACACGACACAGGGCGTCCCAAGCGTTTCGCTTGCTTGGGCCTCGGCCTCGTATAGGCTCGCCCGTAGTCGTCCCTGACTCTTTTGCCCTGGGGCGGCTGTCGAAACCCCTGGGGGCCCAGCCTTCGAACCCCTGGACCGTAACGGGCTTGGTTCGCTTGTCTTTATCTCGGGTGCAGGAAGAGCCCCCGAGCCTCCGCACGGAGCGAGAGGGCGGTCAGGGGTCTTCCCGGCTTTTTTGTCCGTCTCCCGCACGTCCTTTTCGCTCGGACGGGGGGCTGTTTGCCGAGCCCACTCGCGTGCGAGCCTGAGCCGCTGGGTCTCGGCAAAGTTGCAGGAGGAGCCCCCGAGTCTCTTCGCACGGAGCGAGAGAGCGGTCAGAGGTCCCCCTGGCTTTTGGTTCGCCCCTCGCGCGTGAGGGTCTGTCGGCCGAGGCCCCCTCGGGTGCGATCCTAGGTCGCGGGGTCTCGGCGTCTCTTTGCGGAAGGAACTCCCTATCCTCTGCACGGAGCGAGAGGACCGTCAGGAGTTCTTCCGGCTTTTTGAACGACCCTCGCGCTTCCTTTTCGCTCGGAAGGAGGGTTTGTATTGCCGAGCCCCCTCGTGTGCGAGCCCAAGTCGCTGGGCCTCGGCAATGTTTTGCAGGAAGAGTCCCTTAGCCTCTGCGCGGAGCAAGAGGGCCGTCAGGGATTCTCCTGACTTTTCGTTCGACCCTCGCGCTTCCTTTTCGCTCGGAAGGAGGGGTGGAAGATGCCACGCTACCCTCGGTGGGCGCGAGCGACGGCATTTCCGGTGAGCTGTTATCGGGTAAGTCCGAGTGGAGGCCCGTACCCCGTTCGCTGGGGGTCGGCTAGCGGTCCGGAGACGCGCTCCAAGAGTACCGGAGGGTTTCTCTAGTGGGTGCCGAGGCCGTTCGCTGGGCCTCGGTGGCTCGGTGCCTCCCTACGGTGGGATCCCATTCAGGAGACCTCCCTGCCGGTCTCGGACACGACACAGGGCGTCCCAAGCGTTTCGCTTGCTTGGGCCTCGGCCTCGTATAGGCTCGCCCGTAGTCGTCCCTGACTCTTTTGCCCTGGGGCGGCTGTCGAAACCCCTGGGGGCCCAGCCTTCGAACCCCTGGACCGTAACGGGCTCGGTGCCCAGTTCCTTTGCCTGAAAGGAATCGGGTGGAGGTTACCTCTCTCCCCTGCGGTTAGCAACGGCAGGCGCGCCTTTTGAGGCAGCTTTTTCGGGGAGGTGAAACGGCGCCTGCTGCTGCTGCGGTTGGGCGCGACGTGGCGTCAGTCGACGGGACGTAACTGCACGCGCAATTAATGAGGAGGGAGTGGGCGTGGGCGGTAAGACCGGATCTGGGTAACCGCGCCGGATTTTCTGGGGGAAACTTCCCCGATTTCGTCGCCCGGCGGTTTCGACTCGTCCCTGCATAAATACGCAAACAGCCTCGCCCTCTCCCTCCTTACCTTTTCCGCGTTCGCTTTTGCTGCCTCCGTGCCGTTGCTGAGAGCATAGAGCGCCGGGGAAGAGAAGGGCGAGGGCGAGAGATCGAAAGAGAGAGGGAGAGAGATTACCGCCGTAGCAGCGTCCTCCGCCGCGCAATGGCTGGTGGTCCCGTCATCCTCCCGGCGGATCCCTGGGAGCGGTCCGACGTCACCGAGGAGAAGCTGCAGTCGCTCGTGGAGGCCGGTCTTCTTCGCCCGATCACCGACCCCGACGAGCCGGAGTGGATTGCTCCGGGGGACGAGTCGGAGCCGAGGCCGCGCGACGGTTACGTGGTGAGCTTCGTCGTCTTCCACGAGCGAGGCTTCGGGTCGCCGGCGGATAGCTTCATGCGGGCACTCCCGCACTACTATGGCGTGGAGCTGCACAATTTCAGCCCCAACTCCATCGCGCAGGCGGCCATCTTCGTCGCCGTCTGTGAGGGGTACCTGGGGATCGCTCCCCACTGGGAGTTGTGGCTCCATTTGTTCCGAGCGACGTTCACCTCCAAGCCGGGGGGGACGAGGGGGGCTCGGAAGGCGCAGAGGGCCGGCGGCTGCACCCTTCACGTGCGCCAAGACCGGCAGTCCCTCTACATCCCGGCCCAGCTGTCAACGTCCAACCGTCGTTGGTATGACGGCTGGTTCTACCTCCGCAACGACGGCGGAGGACTTCCCCCTTATACCGGGCGGGTTGTGGAGAGCCAACCGGAAAAATGGGGATACGGCGTCGTCAAGGCCGATCAGCCTAGGCTGGAACCGCTCCTGAGGGCCTTGGGGAAGCTGCGTGACCACGGCCTTTCGGCGGCCGTGGTTGTGGCGGCTTTTCACCGCCGGAGGGTGTTGCCTCTGATGGCCCGGCGGCGGCGGCTGTTCGAGATGACCCCGGGTGATTCGATCGCCGGTGTCAAGATGTCCGCCTTCGCTCTTACCGACGACGAGACCCTGCGTCGGGTGAGAGAGGCGGTAGACGGGAAGCCGAGGCTCGATGACTTGACGCCGTTCCCGATGCGCCCGTCGCGGGGGTATGTCTCGCTGGTAAGTTGGATGTTGCCGAGGCTCTCGCTGCCTTCTTGTTTTTCGCCTTTTTTGTCTGTCGTCTTACTTCGTCGTTCCCACAGGGGATGAGAGACGTGCGAGGCTCCCCGCCGCCCGTTCCCGAGGACGCCCGGCGGCGATCCGTGAACAGGGCGCGCTGCCGAGGAGGCGAAGAAGAAGAAAGATGCCAAGGAGGCGAAGCGCACGAAGAAGCTCCTTGCGCGCGAAAAGCTGGACGCCCGTCGCCGGCGTCAGAGTCTCGATGGTCTCCCGTTGGAGCCGTCTCCCTCGTCGTCGGTGTCGGATTCTTCGAGCGACGGCGGCGGGCGCGAGGTGGGGTCGGCCTGCCTGGAACACCTCCCCGACATCAGGGAGATGGTTCCCGGGGCGCCGGCAAGGAGCCTGACGCCCCTAGGAGGAGGAGGAGGCGTCCCGGGGCCAGTGGCGGCCCGTCCCGGGGCCGAGGCCGACACACCCGAGGCGCGGGTGTCGGAGGAGCGTGCCGTCAGGCCCGATGGGTTCGACGGTGGAGGTGGAGCGGGTGACGGTGGGGGCGACCCCATTATCTCCGCAAAGGGTCGAGGAGGTGCCGGGGTCCGACGGAGGCCAGCTGGCGCTGGTGGATACCGAGGCCGCGCTGCTGCCACCACCGCCGCTGTTGCAGAGGAGGCAGGCGGTGTCGAAGCGGTTGCATCCCCGTTCGCGGTAAGCGTCTTCCCTGGTGGAGTCCGCTTCTTGTTTGCCCCTTGGTTGCATGCTGACCTTGGGAGTGTCTTTTCTTCCAGCCAGACGCTTCTGGTGGGAGACCCTCCCTTGGCGCCCCGTAAGGCGCTCAAGGTGAACGTTAGCTCCTCCGCCCATCAGGCAGCGGAGGCGCAGGCTGGCGTGCGACGCGGCGCGGCGTCGGGCGAGGCCGTTTCGGGGGAGGCGGCTGCCCAGGAAAGGAGGCTGAGGCGTCTGCTATTGCCGAGGCCATTGAGGGCGAGGCCGGAGCCCCCGAGGCCTCCAACGTCAGGGCGGTGGATGCCGGGGCCATCGAGGTAGAGATGGCGGAGGCCAGAGCCCCCGGGTCCGTCGAGGCCGAGGCGATGGAGTGGAGACGGAGCAAGTTTTGGCGCCGCCCCTGGTTCAGACAATCTCGTCTGATGATTCCTCCCGAGGGAAGGAGGCGGCGGACGTCGAGGCGGCCAGTACCGCGGAGCAACCAGTCCCAGATCCCGCCGAGGGGAGTTCGGCTCTTGTCCGGCTACGGCCCGAGCCTCGCGGGTGGAACTTCCCGCGTGTTTTCTGGCGGAACCGGGCTGACCCCGAGGGGGAGCCCGTGTTCGCCCTTGAAGATACCGCAGAGGGGGGGCATTGGGGACACCCTCGAGCAGTACCGCCAACTGGCAGTGCGGTCGCTGCAGACAGCGATGACTATTATGGGTCAGGACTTGCCCGGTGTCACGCGGGTAAGTACTTTCCCCTCTCGTGCCGCGTTGTTTTCTCTCCGAGCCCCCTCGCAGTGTTTGACGTGTGTTTTTTGTTTTGCCTCCTTAGGAGCTCGAGACCCGATCCCTTGGGAAATCGGTGTTCCTGCGAAATGAGAGGGATATCTGGGACCAGCTCCGGCGCCAAAAGGGCCTGCTTGCCGATGCCCAGGGGCTATTGTCGGCACGGAGTGCGGAAGTGGAGGACCTCCGCCTTCGTTGTGCTGACATTCAGGCCGAGTTGGCCACGGCTAAGGAGCAGTCCGCCCCTCTGGTGGCCAAGATCAAGGAACTGGAGGAGGAGCGAGACTCCTTCAGGCTTCGGGCCCAAGAAGCGACGGCCTCTGCTAAGGAAACAGCCGGGCAGCTGGGTGCGGAGCAGAGCGAGCATCAGGCGACGAAAGTCGCCTTGGCAGAGGCTACCAAGGCGGCCGAGGCCTCTCGGGTCGAGGTCTCAGCCTGGAAGAGCAAGGCCGAGGGTAAGTTCCGCTGAACCATGTTCCTCGCTCTATTTGCTCTTCTTGTCCTGGTTCGCGCTTGACTCCTGTCCCCTTGTTGCGACGTAGGTCTGGAGAAAGAAGCCTCCCAGGCGGCTGAGGCCTCCGTCGCGGCGCAAGCAGCGCTGGATGTCGAGGTCCGGGAGCACGAGGCGCTGCGCAGCGCTGTCCGGTCCGCCTGCGAGGCTCTGGACGTCGAGGAGGTCCAATCAGCTAGCTCCCTTGGGAGCCGCCTGATCGCGTTGAGCGGCCACGTCCGCGAGAGACTCCGAGGGGCGTTGCACACGGGTGTCAAGCGCGCCCTGGCCGTCATCTCCTCGCACTACGCCATCAACCTCGAGGCTGTCAGCGACGGCTATGTGTTGCCAGAAGATGACGAGGAGGCTGATGCAGAGGTCGTGAGGCTGTTGGAGGCGGCCGAGGCGCCTGGCACTGCGTTGGCCAAGCTATTTGAAGAAGAGGTGGTCCCTCCCGCGCCAGCCGCCGATCCTTGAGCTTTGACCTGGGCCAAAAGGGGCCATGTAACCGGATTGGGTTAGTTGCCGAATCGTGACGTTTTTTGTGGCCGTCGAGGCCCTTAAAGATATTTGCGTATGTGTGTTTCTTAACCGTTTTCCATTCTATTTCTAAGTCCGTGCCCTCTGTCTCGATCGCGAAGAAATCCCTCGGAACCTAAGCCGTCCTTCGGCGAAGGGTGGTGAGGGAGCTGCCGTAGCCCAGAGGCGTAGGCCGTTCTCACGACTCGGCCGGCCCTTTGGCCTCCAGACAAGCTTTTGGTCTCTGGGTTTCTTGCGAAGGTCCCGTCGGAGTGCGAGAGAGTTTGGCGTGGAAATTTTCGGAAAACGGTTAAGAAAGGGTGTCCGGGACTTAGGGGGGTTCCCCCTTTTTAGCCCCCGAGGGAGGCTCGACTTTGCAGAGGCAGAGCCGAGTCTCCCTTATTGCGTTATAGTGACGTCGAGCCCCTATCGATAGACAACCTCTCTGCAAAGAACTTCCTCGGAGCCTAAGCTGTCCTTTGGGCGAAACGGTGGTGAGGGAGCTGCCGTAGCCCAGAGGCATAGGCCGTTCTCACGGCTCGGCCGGCCTTTTCGCCTTTGAGACGATCTTTCGGTCCTTAGGTTCTATACAATCGATTTGTCTATAAGGGGGTTCCTCGAAAGATTATAACAACTAAAGAACGCTTCTTTATTGTATTTCGAGGAACAATGTAAACAACGTTTGGAAATTTAAGGGTAGAAACGACGTAGCTGTTCTATGTTCCAAGCGTTGGTGAAGATTTCGCCCTTCTCGTTGGCTAACTTGTAGGTCCCGGGCTTCAGCACTTGAGCGACGATATACGGCCCTTCCCAGGGTGGGGTCAGCTTGTGGCGGCCCTTGTTGCTCTGCCTCAGTCTCAGCACCAGGTCGCCCACCTTCAGGTCCCGGCTTTGGACGCGCCGGGCTTGGTAGCGTCGTAGGGCTTGTTGGTACCTGGCTGAGTGTAGCAGCGCGACGTCTCGGGCTTCCTCCAGTTGGTCGAGGGCGTCTTCGCGGGCAGTGCGGTTGCTTTGCTCGTTGTACGCCTGTAGCCTCGGGGAGCCGTATTCTAAGTCAGTGGGGAGGATGGCCTCGGCTCCATAGACCAGGAAGAACGGTGTGAATCCCGTGGCTCGGCTTGGGGTATTTCTTAGGCTCCAGATAACTGACGGGAGTTCGGCAAGCCATTTCTTGCCAAACTTCTTCAACTGGTTGAATATTCTTGGCTTAAGGCCTTGTAGGATCATGCCGTTGGCACGTTCTACTTGGCCATTCGTCCTTGGGTGCCCTACGGCCGACCAGGCCACCCGGACGTGGTGGTCGTCGCAGAACGTTAGGAACTTGCGACCGGTGAATTGTGTCCCATTGTCAGTGATGATGGTGTTAGGAACCCCGAACCTGTGGATGATATCCGTAAAGAACAGCACCGCTTGCTCGGATTTGATCTGAGCGATCGGACGAGCCTCGATCTATTTGGAGAATTTGTCGATAGCTACCAGCAGATGGGTATAGCCCCCGGGTGCCTTCTGCAGAGGCCCAACCATGTCCAGTCCCCACACAGCGAATGGCCATGTGATGGGGATGGTTTGGAGGGCTTGGGCCGGGAGGTGCGTCTGTCGCACATAGTACTGGCATCCCTCGCAGGTGCGTACTAGCTTTGTGGCGTCGGCCACCGCTGTTGGCCAATAGAAACCTTGGTGGAAGGCGTTACCCACGAGCGTCCGAGGCGCCGCGTGGTGTCCGCAGACTCCCTCGGGCTCCTCCGCCCTCACCGCGCCCTTGCTGCTCCTGCTCGAGAGCGTCCCGGAGCTGTTGCAGAAGGAGTTGGTCCTGTTCGACCTTGGCCTGAAGCTGGCGGAGCTGCTCCAGGTCTGGGCGACGATGCCCCCTGCGAACGGGATTCTCGTTCCGTGCTGCCGGGGCTACGAGACGCGGAGGTGTGGCATCACCCGCCCCCGCCCGGGGCGGTGAATGGTTGCCTGTCCTCTCTTCCTCTTCGCCCGCCGTTGGCATCCCGAGCCCGACGTGGAAGCACTCACGGGACGGATCGTAAGTCCCTTCGTCGTCGGAGTCGGAATAGCCGAGGCAGTAGTCGCTTGCGGCCAAGAATTGGCGCAAAGCCCCAGGGTTGTGGAGTTCGGAGAAATCCACCCCGGGCCACGCCTCGTCCTCGTCCGAGGGGTCGGAGTGGGTGCTCAGGTCGAGAGCGAAGCGCTGGCGGCGTTCCGAGGGGTGCTCGTGAGCGGCAGCGTAAGCGTAAGCGTAAGAGGTGGCGGCATTTCTCAACCCAAAGGGGTATGGGAACGGGGCCGTCTCCAGATTCTGCCCCGCCAGGGGTCGGCTCTTCAGGGAGTGGCGGAGCGGGGTTAGATGACTGGGCATCGCCGTAAGCCCCCAGGCGATTTTCCCTTGTCCAGGCTCAGGTCAGACAGGTCCCCAGCCAGGGACCCCGTACCAACAGCTGGTCGTAGGATATCGGCGGGGAGTGGCGTGCCGCCCCGGGCTCGCGTAGCGTCGGGGTGGCCTTGCTCGCGCCGTGCCTGGCGAGCGTGGCGAGAGCGGCCGCCCGGGCGCCGCCTGCGCCTGGGCTGCCGGGGCGCGACTTCGTCGTCGGACGGTGGGGTTCGAGGAGTGAGGAGCACCATGTCGTACTCATGCCCTAGAGACATGAACTCTAGGCTCCCGAACCAAACTATGGTGCCGAGACGCAATGGTCGTATGTGGTCTGCCATCCGGAACTTGCTAGGATGACGAAGCTGACACGCAGAGGCCCCTACCTGGCGCGCCAACTGTCGGTGTTTTGGAACCGGGGGTCCCTCAACCAACGAGTGAATTTGTGCTGCGTGCCCCTAATCCCGGATGGTGATGCAAAGAGACACAAGGTTTATACTGGTTCGGGCAATCGAGGCCCTACGTCCAGTCTGAGAGATCGATCTTGTATTCCTTGCACCTGAGTGCTCGTAGTAGGGGGTTACAAGCTAGGTGAGAGAGGGAGCTAGCCCCAGGTCTCGGCGAGGGTGGTGCGGGCTGCTTGAGACGTTGCTCCCAAGCAGCGTGGAAGGTGCGTGGTTCTATCGGTGTGTTCGTCTTGTTCGCCCTCCTCTCCCCTAGAAATGGCCCTGACTACCTCCTTTTATAGTTACAAGGAGGAAGCGAGAGGTACATGAGAAGGCTACTATTTGCTGACGTATTCCGCTTCCTGGAGCAGTATGGCGTCGTGGGAGTTCCCGTCGATGTCTAGTCGGTATGGTCTTCAAGGCTGACGACATGCTGCGCTCCTGTACTTTTGTTGACTTGGTGAAGTGCCGAGGTCTGGTGGCTGCTGTAGTAGGCTGTGCCGAGACCTGCCGTGCTGAGGCCGAGACCTACTGTGCTGAGGCCTGCTGTGCCGAGGCCTTTAGCAGGTGGCAATGTGAGGCCTGGGCGGCCATCGTCGATAGTTGATTTAGGCGGAACAGTGCGGAACGTGCGTCTACAGGATACGGTACCATGCATTGTCAGTAAGGGATGGTAAAAAGGCGATTTGACCGTTGTCCTGTCGCTCCTGTCGCGGCGTACTGCCGATCGTGGCTTACGTAGTGGGGGCAGCTGGGCGCATTAATTGGATGCGATAGCCTGCCAGAGTGACTTTTGAGACGGAGGCGACGAGGTTGCGGGACGAGCCCAGCCTCGGGCGAGGCGGAACATGGCCAGTTCGCCCGAGGCCCTACCGGGAGCCTCGGGCGAGGCGGAACTCGGTTAGTTCGTCCGAGGCCTATCGGGGGTCTCGAGCGGGGCGGAGCGGTCGGTTCGCTGGTCCCGAGGTCACAGGAACCCGGTTCTGACTCCCCACGTCGTGTTCGTCCTCGGTGCAGGAGTTTAGGCAGCACAGTAGCCGGTAACCCCTGCCCAGTCCCGTCGTGGATGGCAGGGTGCTGACGTGACGGACGTCTGGTCTGCCACTTCGCTGTACTGTGCCGTCGTGTGGTTTGTTGGAGTGGTTGAGCGCCCTGATGGGACGTGCGGAAGTGACACGCTGGTCATACTCGGTCTTGTGCGTCGTGGGGCTCCAGTACGGCTTGATGCAGGACATGGCGGGCGACGTGCTGGTTGTCGTGAAATGACGTCGTAGGGAGCAGCAGGCTCTGCCGATGCCGAGGCCGAGCCATCGTGGGGGGCTCGGTGGTCATGGACCCTCAGGCTGCCGAGCTCGTGAAGCAAACTGTCGAGGCCTTGGGGGGAGTTATTGGCCCTGGGTACTGATTCCGAGGCCACAGTAGCCCAGATGTGGCTCCCCACGCTGCATTGTCCTCGGTGCAGGAGTTGGCAGCATAGTGAGGTATGGGCGTTACGGTGGTTAGTACAGTGGCGGGTAACCCCTGCCCAGTCCTGCCTCCTGTCCCATCGGCCATTCTGCTGTACCGTGCCGGGCGTGCGGCTGTTGTCAGGGACAGCAGCCGGCTGAGTTGATGTGACACGACGTTTTGTCAGAGGGACGGGAGAAGGAAGAGGTAGCGGAGTGCTGCCGAGCCCGCCTCGCGCGAGACAGAGGGTCGGTGGCCCGGCCGAGGCCTTTGGCGGAGAATCGGCCGAGGCCAGCAGCGTTTAGCTGGTTTCGATCTTTACGAAGTCTAAGCAGTCGTTTTTTGGGTCTTGCTTAGGGTACCCCTTCTCACGGTATCCGACAACAAGCTCTGCAGAGTTGATCGATCTATACGTATAGCCGAGTCCTCGAATATGGACATTCCTATGACCTACGCTTCCCTTGATTAGTGAGAGGTGTCCTTTCTTTTTCTCCCCTGGGTTTGGTATTGGTTTTCGGCTTTGGCCGTTGAGGCAAGGTATGAGAGGGAGTCGTCCTTGTCGCCGAGTGTGATGAGATGTGTGTGATGGGATGGGTGAACCTGTGGATGAGATGGGTTAAAGCTTGATGAACTATTATAAAATATTGATGAACTTGCATAGGAAAACTACAGCCATAAATAGGCATTTTCTTTTACTCTTGCATTCTATTTACCACAAAGCAAACGCAAAGCATAGGGTGGGAGCCAGTGGTCAGTACAAATCGTACTGAAAGATTTTTGGTAGGTTCGGGTGTCTTCCATGACAATGACAACGGAGATTAGAAGGAATATGTGGTCTCATTCCTGCGCTCAAGTTGGTTGAGGAGATGAAGTCTACGCCCGCTGACATTCTATGTCGACTCTGATGATTGCCCGTGAAGGAGGAGCCTTCACCTGCCAACGCGCTACGTCTACTCTGATGCTGTTCTGCGTGTGTTTCCGCTAGTATGCGTTGTACATAAATGTGTCACCAAGTGTTGTATTACCTTGTAAACTTGTAATTTTGCGATGTATGAACTGCGGTATCAAATGAATAATGATAATGTGATAGTTTGGTCTTCCTGGACTCTCACATTATGATGTAATCTGTGAATTTCCCTTCGAGAATATCTTGGATCGTACGTTTCACTTACCCTTCGCAGGTACCTAGGATCATGTAAAGATTCTATTAATGTTACAAGACAACACATGAATCTTAATATTGTCCTTTTTTTTCTTCCAGCTTGGTTGCAATTCGAGAACCTGGGATGAAGCCATACCTTAGAACTTGTTTAGCTACACTTCAATCCACCTTAATTCATATGGATTGAGATTTAAGTGATTGACGTGGATTGATGTAGAGCCAAACAATACCTGGTCCTGTTCGTTTCGTTGAAAAGCTAAGCTGAAAAATATTGTTCGTTGATTTGTTGGGAGAGAAAAACACTGCACCATGTCTGATAAGATAAGCGAGACTGATAAGTTCGCAACCCCGATTGCGCATGTCTCAAACAATCAGCAGAGAATCCTGCCACTTGTCAGCACCTGGTCCACCCAAAATCTGTTCTGAAATTTCAAGCCTTGTACAACTTTGTATCGACAAGTTTCAGTCCCCAGCTCACATCCTCGCAGTTCCTGACGTGGGGCACCATTTTCCCTGTATCGGCTCCACGCTTCAGCTTGCAGTCGTAGGCGTGCGGCGCGTGGAAGCACGGTTCCATGGACATGTCCCGGAAGCACGGCGGGTCCGGCGGCGACGTGACGTTCGTGGGCCTGTGCAACACCCACGGCGTCATGCCGCCGAGCCCCTGCGCCACGTACCCGAACGTGGACCAGCCGCTGGTCACCAGCACGTCGCACAGGCTCAGCAGGTACATCTCCGCCCAGGCCCTTTCGTCGTGGGACTTCTTGCCGTACTCCTGGTGCCCCTCGTGGCTCGGCTGGTGCACGCCCACGTCCTCGCCGGTCGCCGTCGCGTGATCCCAGTACATTCCCTTGATACGCTCGTAGTACCACGACTGGAGAGAGGTGACCAGAACGGCTGTGGTTCTGGCGCCGCCGCCCGGCATCGGCATGGAGTGCTCTTCCGTGTCAAGAACCTCCGGGAGCAGCTTCTCCCTCCACAGGCACGACGTGATTTGCCGGAGGACGATCGGCGACTGCTGCGCCCAGGAATCGAAGTAGCGCAGCTGGACGCCGAGCCGGAGCTCCGCCCGCGCGAGGTACGCGCGGTAGTACCGCGTGACGAGGCCCCAGACGTGGTTGGGTGGGTGGAACAGGTACCGCGCCAGGTGGTGGAACACGGCGTCGCGCTCCGGGAACAGCATGTCGAGCTCCTCCTGGAACGCCGTGACCAGGAACAGCCCCGTCACGGTGTACATGTCGGTCCTCATGACCAGCCACTGCACGTTCGACAGCAGCCGCTGGTCGTCGTCGCAGAAGAACATCTTGTCCTCGTCGCCGTAGTCGTGGTCGAGGTGGAGGTATACGAACGCCGGCAGCTGCGTCGCCGTCGTCGGCACGTCGGCGCTGAGCACCTTGTTCTTCAGCATGTTGCCGTAGCTCTCGGCGGTGTCGATGCTGAAGTTGGTGTAGCTCGCCAGGGGAAAGTCCCGCCGAGGGAGCAGCCACGTCGTGCCGGGGAACGGCTCGCAGAAGAGCTCGTCCATCTCGTTGCTCGGGTCCACGAGGAGGGCGCGGTCCGTGAGCACCGCGTAGAGGAACGCCGACGCGGCGGCCAGGATGCGGTTGCCGAGGCCGCGGTGCGAGATGGAGACCACGTACTTGCACTCGGGCGAGTCGACGCTCTTGCCGGCCCTCAGTTGCTGGACGGCGCGGCTGTACGCGTCGGTGTTCGGCCCGCACCGTCTCTGCAGCTCTTCGTGTGTCCGCAGCTTTGCTATGAGGTGCGGAGAAGGTCGCCGTGCCGGTTTCCGGCTGTACATGGAAGACTCGTACCTGCTGCGGCATGATCTCTCGTCGAGTCCATCAGGCAGGAGGCCACCGAGAAGTTTGTCAGGTGGACTTGCGTACGGGAAGGAGCCATCGCCGGAACCTGCACGGAGCAGACGGAGTTTATCAGGTTTGACTTCATAGTTCAGATTGATGACTCCTACATTTCCAGATAGGCAGATATTGGAAGTCCTACCAAAGGGAGGGCTGAAAGACGCTGCCAACAGAGAAGGATGTAAAGGAATTGCAGATGAGAGTTCAGCGAAGAAAAGTAAGATGCTCAGATTTTAGTTCAGATTACCCAATCGGACAGGTCACAGAAAATGCAGAACTGCTGCGAATATTCAGCACTATGCTTCTAAGCACTGGCATTGTGATCTGCTGAAGCTTGTGTGTAGCACCCAAATCCATATGTAGCTACCACGAGAAATAAACAGCAACATGGAAGTATGGAACTCACCTCGCCGCAGCTGGGCCTTGGCGGCCGCGATCCAGACCGATGGCGCGATGCCGCCCCCAGCGTAGACAACGATGACCGGCGGCACGGCCATGACGAAGGCGATAAGCATGACGTTGACCACCGTGTTCCAGCGCTTCTCGTCCAGGGCCAGCCTCTTCTTCCGCGGCACTGGTGAGTGCTCTGGAGCGCCTTCGGCCTCAGGCCAGCTGCCGTTGCGTGCCATCGCCATCGCCGGGATCTCCTGCGCCGCCGCGCTCTCGACGCCGCCCCAGACGACCTTGGCCTTGCGTTGCTGCATTTTCTGTCTCCTGTCTCTGCTAGCTCGAGATGCAACGCGAATCCACAGGCTAGGAGGAGTTGAAAACTATGGCGCGGTGTGCGTTAGATTGGACACTGCTATTTTGGAGCGGGAGACTACAGTAGTTGCACTATTTCTTTTAGTCGATCGATACGCATTGGATTTGCGACTAATCGTAGGCTACACTTCAGCTGGGTGCTGCACTGCGCTACTGCCGCTATCAACAGGGGACAGGGTTAATTACTGAAGAAGAGCATCTCCACTGTTCGTAGATCGTCATAGTGTCATAAACTAACCAGTTGACTAGCATGACCAGTAGTTATTTAAGTACTGCCCGGTTCGAGTAGCCCAGCTGATGGGCATCTCGAGGTGTCCTTTCTGACCTATGGAGTTTGGCCATTGTGGAAAGCTTGGTAAACGAACTGAAACTTAAAACATTTTTTACAGCACAGCATTGTTGGGCAAGGTCATTTTTTTTTGTGTGGGGTGAAGAGAAGTTTGCCCCGGACCTCTTAACTCTGAACAGATCTCACCGACACTCCACAGCGTGCATAGTGTGTAAAGTAATGTGCTGCTCTATTCGTTCGCGCGGCAGGGACAGACGTTGAAAGGGCTGCCTGCTGTTGCACTGTAGCCGTGGCAGGGGAAGGTGCTGAAAGGCTCCCTTACCACTGTAGCCATAACAGGGACAGACGCCAAAGTCAGCCCTGCTGTCACATCTAGTCACTGTAGCAGTATGCAGTCTGGCATATCTGTGTACTGGGATTAGATGGGTAGAGTTGTATATATAGCTTTCCACTGCAACTCAGTGAAGAGAGCGAGTTCAGCTTTACCATCTCTTCTGTAAAAGCTCTGGCCAACACTGATACTTGTGTTGTGTGTGTGCACTTTGTTCTTTCTCTCTCTTCTACCTCTAGTCGTAGTACGTGTGCGAGAAGATCGGTGACTCACCAGTGCTAGGAGATCTCGGGCCCAACATAGTCCAGGCTGCTATAAACTGCTTGCTTAAGCTAACACAAGGAGATAAACACACCAGGACAAAGTGGCCTCCCGTTCACAGCCTATGCTTGCAGTCTCAAAAGAAGCCCATGCTTTTGTGACCTTGGCATATGGATATGGGCCACATTTTAAAAGCCCAACCTTCATGTACTCAGGCCCAATATGGTGGTCATGGCTGGGCTCCCCGAGTACCCGAAACTCCGTAAGCCCACTGCTTCCGGGCGCGCCGTGCCCGCCTCCGGCCGCCACCGCCGTCCTCACACATCTCCTGCTCCGTAGTCCGTACTACTCACTCAAGGGCGTCTCTGCATTAGGGATTTGGGAACAGATCTCACACATCTGCGTCTCATCCCTCAATGGCTCCGTGCGTTGCCTTTAATCTTTCTGATTTCTCTGTTCTCTCGACACATTTTCCTAGCTTAATAGATGGAATTACGAGTGTCCTGTATCATATGCTATAGACTCTAAAAAATCACAAGTGAACTGCAAGAGGGTTTTAGTCATGGACTCACGGAAGGTTACCACGACATGCCAACGAAATTGGGCAATTGAGCGATGATCAGACTTCAGACAGTAAACATGTTTCTCTTCTTTTTGAAATCAGAGAATGAACAGATTAATGGATCTGTTTATCAACTATCTACACTTGGATCAAATACAGGAGGGAAAGAATACATTTTGTATGGTTTCTTTTGCCAAAAAAAAAAGAATTATGCCCTAGTTAGCGAGCAAGTCTGTCGTGAGTCCTGACAAAATTACGGCTACAGATGAGTTTGATTTACAATCTTCAGCCCCCAGCTCACGTCCTCGCAGTGCCTCACGTAAGGCACTACCTTGCCCAAATCAGCGTCCTTCTTCGCCTTGCAGTCGTAGGAGGGAGCTTGATGGAAGCACGGCTCAATGGACATGGCACGGCCGCACGGTGGGTCTGGTATCACGTGGTTCTCCGACCTAAACATGATCCATGGCTTCAGGCCGGCGAGCCCCTGAGCAGCGTACCCAAACGTGGAAAAGCCACTGGTGATCAGTACGTCGCTCATGCTCAGTAGATAGATCTCAGCAAGTGCCTTCATGTTGTGCTTCTTGTTCCTTGACCTCTGGTACTCCTCGTTGCTCGGCTGGAACACTTTGACAGTTATGCCATCAACAGCTGGTTGCTCATCGTACTTCTTCTGAATCTGATCACTGTACCAAGAGCTCAAAGAAGTCGTTAGAACAGCAATCGTTCGGTTATTCTGAGTCCCAGCTGCTGTTTGGTTATTCTGAGTCTCAGCTGCTGCTCCCTCTGCCATACTAACTTCTGGAAGCAGCTTTTCATTTTGAGCACATGAGAGGATCTGATTCAAAATGTGTGGGAACGGACCATTTCTTTGTAAGATACCTTTGGTTTCATATATTCTGATCTGAATTCCCACTCTTTTTTCAGCTTTGGCCAGGTAGGACCGGAAGTATTTTGTAACCGAATACCAAACATTATTTGTCGGATGAAAAAGATAGCGTGCCAAGTGATGGAAAACAGTGTCTTTCTCAGGAAATAGCCTGCTGAGTTCATCTTGGAAAGCTGGAATGAGAAATAGGGATGGCACAAAGTACATGTCTGTTCTCATGATCAACCATGAAAACCCTTGCAGGAACTGTTGGTTGTCTTCACAGAAGAAAAGTTTGTCATGGAAACCATAGATGCCATCAAGGTGGAGATACACATAGGGAGGTCTATTACCAGCCAAAGATCGATCTGTATTTTCACCGAAAACTTTATTCTGCAGCAAGTTGCCATAGCTCTCAGGACTACTCTGACTGAACTCGTCATTGTTCAGAGGGAAATCTGAAGGAACCAACCACGATGTTTCAGGAAAGGGTTCACAGAAAAGGTCTGCAATCTCCTTATAACGGTCCACGAGCAAAATCCGGTTTGTAAGTAGCGCATAAAGGAATGCTGAAGTGATCTCAAGCATCCGGTTCCCTAAGCCAGCGTGAATAATCAGGAACAGATAGTTGCAATCTGTCACATTGACGCTTTGACCGGACTTCAGCTGCTTTGAGGCTTCCTTGTATGCTTTGGTGCCTGGACCACACTTTTTCTGCAAAGCTTCTTGTTTCCTTAACCTCTCTATGAGGTATGGAGATGGTATGCTTGGTGAATTGTGATAGCGTGCAAACTGATACCTGCTTCTACATGATTTCTCATCAAAACCCTCAACCAGAAGGCCACCCAGAAGTCGGTCGTACGCTATTTGTGGCGATGGAGATAGATCATCGGACATATCATCTTGTATATCTGAAGAATATAAAGAGTTTTGGGTCAGTCAACTGCACATTGTAGTTCACTATCATGGAAGAACATGGTCTTGGCACATGGGTGCTGCCAATGCCAGAGGAGAAGTGGAGCACTACAACAAGTAGTCAATATGATATAGAAAAACACGGTGCTAGGAAGGACTAACAGAAAGAGTGGCTATTCAATGAATATAACCATGAAGCATGCAACAATGGACAGTCCATTTCCATGGATTAAATGTGCACACCTACTGTTTTCAACGGCTGGTAGGTTGTTTCTTCTTTTCGCAATTAAAATTGCTTGCAAGTTGAAAGAAATTATGCATCCCCCTTGCACTTGGAGTCGGCTGGCTGGCCAGCTGGAGCTGGGCTGGCCAGCTCACTCACAAAAACACTATTCACCTGCACAGTGTTTTAAGACAGAACGGTATTTTTCCCTCACAACAATCAGCCGGAACATTATTTTGGCTTATTTTTCAGTCCTGCCGAACAGGCCCGTTCATCATAAACCTGCCCTTTCTGCGAAAGGGACTAGCCGACTAGGAGAAGGGAAGGACCCAGTCCTTTGCTGTTCCCTCGTGCTGGGAGCAGTATTGCACACTGTAAAACCTTTGGCTGGATATGCATCCACCTATCGCATGGTCTTGTTTGTATCACCAAGTGTGCCAGTTTCTCTATGCCATCCACCCTTGAGATACAAACAAATCTCTCAAAACTAATTTTTTTTACTTAAGTTTTTTTCTTAGAATACACAACGTGCGAAGTGTGAACCTTTTCTTTGACTGGAGTAACAAAGCAGTAAACTTGATTCTAGCTGAACAGCTACAGTTCTTCGCATAGCTAAATCATTTCAACATTCGTGTGAAGATGCTATTTACTGTCTATGGACAAGAAAATTATACTTTAACTTAAAATGTATGTGGTAATGATATTTAGGTGGGAATAGTTTATCCCCCGGTGATATTCTAAAAAAAATGACTCACACTCCATACAGGGACAACTATGATTAGATGAGGACCACATACTCCCTTCGTCCCAAGATGAGTGCCGTTTCTGACTTTTAAACTTCTTGTTTGACCGTTTGTCTTATTCAATTTTTATGTATAAATAATAAAATAAATAAGTCATTATTAAAGTAATCTATAATGATAGAATAAGTCATAACAAAATAAATAATATTTATACAAAAAGTTTGAATAAGACAAACGATCAAACAAGAAGTCTAGAAGTAAAAAAATATCACCTAATTTGGAACGGAGAGAGTATGGTGAACTTTTAGGGCAGCATGAGTTTATTAAGATCATAATGAATAGATTCCCTTCCTATCTCTTTGAGAACAGTATCCCTAAAGTTCCACTATTTTTTTTTAAAAAAAGAGTTACTCTTGCTATTCAGAACAGTTGTATATATATAAATTAAAAAGGAAAAACGTTAAACATGCTGAAGAATCTATTAAGAATCACACGACACAAACAGTCCTCCCGAAAAGGACCGTAGATTCTCCAAAGTCTGTAAATCCTCCTGCTCCCTACAGACGTACCGTAAGGATTGCACATTCAAAGAGACCCATGGGAGGCATGCGAAAGCTGAACAAGCACGGCCAGCGCGTTGGGTAAAGAGTTTGGGCGGATTCTTCGCCTCCACCACCGCTCTCTGCAGTCTGCACTCTGCTTCCCGCCTACCAAGGCCCAGTCTCTGCTCATCGTCATCCCCGTGGACATGGGCTCTGCTTTCCCTAGGCGCGTGCGTGCAAGTGCAACCGAGCATCGCTGTCGGTTTTTGGTCTTTTGGGGACAGCAAGAGAGCAAGGCAGAATCAGTCAAACGAGTCAGGCCATCGCCCATCGCCCATCGCCCATCGCCCATCCTTCCTCCCCATGGCCATGGGACTGTGGCTGAGCTCCCGTTGAAGCTCCATAATATAACCGGACTAGAATAGCCGTTTCCAGCTTGGCCTGACCCTGACGGGTAGCATGTGTAGTAGCACTAACATGCTGCAACTGTGCTGCAAGCTTTTAAGGCGTTTGTGATTCTTGCGCTGGGGTGGGGTATATAGGGACTGTTCGGCTGGGTTGAAACGAGGATTGTGGCTGACTGGTTTGGTGTGAGAGAAAAATACTGTTTTGACTGAAAATTTACAATCGTTTACGACAAGCGAACAGGCTGACAGTAGTTTCAGGTGCATGATGGTTCCATCGTGGTCCGTACCTGACTTCTTCCAGGGAGGGCAGTCGAGGTGAGCCTGCTTGGACCTGAGCAGTTCGTCCATGCTGACGGAGAGGTTTCGCCGCTGCACAAGCGCCGCAGAGAAGGCAGAGCACGAGCACGCGCACCAGCGACCGTTGCGAGGCCATTGCGTGCAGCAGCGATCGATAAATGCTACAGCCGGTTTCGGGGGCTCCGTGGAGCTGATGGAGCACTCGTGACCCGGTCACTAAATAGCCGCACCACGCACGCCTAGCAAGGCTAATACGAGTACTTTGGAGCGGCCAGGAACGAGCAGATCAGCTAATTTGGCGGAGGAAACTAAGAACACGACGATGCAATCGATGCAAGGTTGGTGTCCTTTTCTCGACTGGGCGGATTGGCGCATGATGGACGGGATTTATAATAATGCAAAATGTGCTCGCTCTATGCCAAAATAAACCGATTTCTATAATCATCCTAAATCAAATCAATCTAGGTTTTACTATGCCACACATTGTAGAATACTCAAAGTTCTAAACGGCGGTGATTTAGGATTCAAAGCTGTATTGTCAATTACAAGGAAAAAGATGGGGCGTTCAGTACGTGGCTGAGCTCCCGAGGGGACAAGGTGGCAAGCGACAGCGAGGCAAGGCTAGTGGGGTGAGCACTGCGGCGTACTAGGCCGTAGCGTCGGTAGGCGTTGACCACTTGCCCTGCCGGGGCTAGCCGCCCCCAGTTGCAGAAATCGGGCAGCCCAGCAACAATGACAGGGAAGGTAGGCTCTCTGCCAAAGCCATTGAGCCCTTGTTTAGCTGGAGGAATTTGGATTTTGGGGCACTGTAGCACGTTCGTTTTTATTTGGCAAATAGTGTTCAAACATGGACTAATTAGGCTCAAAACATTCGTCTCGCAATTTCCCACCAAACTGTGCAATTAGTTTTTCTTTTCGTCTACATTTAATGCTCCATGCACGGGCCACAAACATTCGATGTGACAGATACTGTAACAACTTTTTGAAAGTTAGGGTAGAACTAAACAAGGGCTGATTGAAGATGAGAAGGGGAAGGTACCCTCATTACGTGTGAGGGTAAATATTTGGTGCAAGTGCAAATCTCTCAATCATTGTACTTGTATAATAACCGTGAAGGCACTATTAAAACATATACTTACAAGTATTATTTTATTTATGATCACACTACATCAAAAGTTAAGATGCAAATCATTTTCTAAAAATTTATATAAAAATAATAAAATCCATGTGCACTAGATGACAAAATTAATGTGCATACACATTAGCTAACAATACTCCTATGGTTTTGTTTTCTGGTACATATGCACATTAAATTTGTTATTTTTCATATATTTTTCTATGATCTTTTTAGATTGAGTTTGTAGTACGATTGTTGATACAATAGACTGTTAGTTTGATCTCCATCAATTGGCACAGGCCCTTGGATCAACGTTCTGATCGGGGCGTCCAACCACTCTATGGTTGGTGGGCCCCTGTCGCACAGCACTATAAAGAGAGATGGGGACCAGGGCTCTAACTACGAGGTTGACCTGAGCCGCCGTGACCCACCAACAGCTAAAACCTAACCCGGTCTAAAGAGGGTGCTGTCAACGACGGGAAGACCCACTGACTTCGCCGTCACCATCGGATCGCAGCACCACGCGTCACCATCGCCTCTTGAAAGGTCTATATGTGATTTTGGTAATTGAGTGACAACCTAGGTTAACTAATTGTGTTTTTTATGGTACACAGGTGATTAGTCCACAGGTACATGTGTGTGAGCAACATATGCCATAAATGTGAAAATGGCTTAGAGATGTTGCAAAGCTCACACATATGATGATGAAGGAGCTCATTGTAAATAAGACATGACATTGAGTCATGTGATCAAGATGGCGAAGATCAAGACATAACTTGGCTTGATGGACCGATTGCAAGCGTGAAGGGCAAGTCGGAGGCTTTGGAGCGATGGACCGCGTGACGGTGAAGCTTAAGCAAGACTTGGCGCCGATGGACGAAGACAACGATGAAAAGCAAGTGAAGTCACTATCGATGAACCAATATGATCACGTGATGATATGAAGTGGATCATATCATTGTTGATCATGTTGGTGCATCTTTTTGCATCGACATTGGAGAAGATGGAATGGAATGCGCAAGGCAAAGGTATAACCTAGGGCATTTCATTTCACCGGTCATAGGTGTGTAGAGAAGTTTATGACCGGGTTTAGGATAGATGGTCGTACTATCAAGAGAGGCAAACTTGTTTGCATATCGATCATCTAGTGCCACTCGAGTGATCTAACTTTGCATTATCGCTAGAATTGAGTGTCGTGGCAAGTTGAGTGGCTAATCCTTTGAAAAATAATTGTGAAAATGCTAACACACGTACACATGGAAGTGTACACTTGGTGGTGTTGACATATTTGCAAAGGAGAAGTTAGAGTTGATGTGGATCAACTCGGTGAAGGAATGGAGGCAAGGGTTCGAAACTCCACCGGCGGAGTGTCTGCCCGTAGAGTGCGGATAGTCCGACGGTACCACTGACGCCCTATATAGAAAAGATAGGGTCTCACAGAGTGGATCAGACACTGGTCACGTGGTGACCGGACGCTGGGGTCCCGCGTCCGGTCAGTGGCAGCAGAGAGCGTGCAGGCGTCGGTCTTCGACAGGACGCTGGCAGGGTGCGTCCGATCAGGCTGACGTACGATAACATAGGCGACGTAGAAAAGTTGAAGAAGGACCGAACGCTGATGCTGCGTCCGATCGTGACCGACCGGACGCGTCCGGTCACGACTGGAACCTTACTAGAAATGATCGGACGCTGGGGTCCTACGTTCGGTCATTTTGAGCAACTGCGTCCGGTCATCACTTGACCGTTGAGATCGAGCGACTAAGTTTGAACGGAAGCGACATGTGGCGAGCATCCATTGATCGGACGCTGAGGTCCTGCGTCCGGTCAATACGACCGGAGCGTCCGGTCGTCCCGAGTTTTGCCCAGTGAAGGGGTAACGCCTAGTTTAGCCCGTGGGGCTATAAATAGAAGTGGGTCTCGACCATGGCTGACGCTGAGCACCTCGGGAGACTTTATGTCCATGCTTGTGAGTGCTTAGGAGCCCTTCATCACACATATGTTTGATAATGATCATCCGATTGTGTGAAAGAGCGATTCTAGTACGATTGCATCGTGAGGTTGTATCAAGTGGTACTAGGTGATCGAGTTGCAAGCCGATGATGCCTGTTACTCTTGAAGGTTGCCACCTCCTAGACAGCTTGATGGTGGTCTCCGTTGAAGCCCGCAAGAAGCTTGTGCGGTGCTCCGGAGAAGAGCTTTATGAGGGGCATTGTGCTCGCCCCGCGAGAGCCACGAAGTGCAACTCTAGTTGAGCGTGTCATTGAGCTCCCCTTACTTTTGGGGTAGGTTCTTGCGGTGCCCGACGTGCGGGCTTGGCGGGTGATGCCAATTAGCCGCCGAACCACCAAGTGAGCGGTCGACACAACGGGGACGTAGCGTGTTAGCAAGCACGTGAACCTCGGGAGAAAATCACCATGTTAATCTTGTTCTTCTTGTTGGTGTGCAATCCCTTTACACAAGCTTGACATTACTTTTATATACATTGTGCTTGTGTAGTTGCTCTGGTAATTAGTTAGCGTGTGTAGCTCACTAGTTACCTTCTTGCTTGTGTAGCATAAAAGTAGCTCCCTTACGTGGCTAATTTGGTTTGTGTAACCTTGTTAGTCACATTGCTTAGTTTATGTAGCTAAGTATTTGCGCTCTATAATTTGGCATTTGTTGCCTTGTTATTGAGCATTGCTAGTGAGCTTAGTTGGCTTTGTGCTTTTGCTTACTAGCATGAGTAGGAGCTCCCTCATTGCTTGAAGTACTAGTGGCACAAGTTTGTGTGACCTTATTCCTAGAATTGGTTAGATGAGCTCTAGCTAGCCCGGCACCTTTGTTGCTTAATTAGGATCTTAGCGATGTGCTAGAGAACATAAATAAAGGGGTGTAGTCTTGGCTATACTGATAGTTTTAATTCCGTACTTGTTTTTGTTAGCCGACGCGATTAAGTTTTAGTAACGACTATTCACCCCCCTCTAGTCGCCATCTCGACCCTACACCTCTGCATCGCCACCACTACGCTGGACTCCATCGCGCCGAGCTCCCACGACATCGGCGTCCACGCGGCTACGGCGCAACTGCGCCAGGGCGAAGTAAAGGAATCAGTTTCTCTAAGTAAGATGTTTATCCCCTGATCTATGTTTCAGAGGTACTGTGTTCCTAACAATGGTACCAGAGCCGGGTTAACAATGTGTAGATCTAGTATGGGGTAGAGAATTAAAAAAATCGAAGAGTAACAGAGAGTTCGATCTGGTTCGGATTGAAACCCTAACCCTAATCGGGGGGAAGAAACAGAAATGCAGAGGGTTCAACCGAACCCTAACCTATCGAGGAAGATGAACGGTAACCCGAACCCTAACCCTAACCCCAAATCGGTTCAACTCCGAGAAGAAAAGAAAGAAGATCCAAAAGAGAAGAAGGGAAAAGGGCATGGGAGGCGGCTCATCGGAGCTAGACCGACGGCCGCCGCTAGCAAGACCGAAACCCCAACCCTAGAAAGAGGGGAAGTTAAAAAGTAGAAGGGGTGGGGAAATTGACCTTTCTCCATCTCCGTCAGTGGATTCACTCCGGGAAGATCGCCGACGAGGCAACCCTAGATTGGCTAGCCTTTGGGCTCGCGCCGGGTCTCTGGGTCTTCGAGGTTGCACTGTCGGCGAAAGGATCACCCAAAGCGCCGCTCGACGGTGGCGCGCTCACCCTCGGGTGAACGCACTCACCGGCAAACGGGGCTGCGAGGGAGCCGAAGAGGACCGACAGCGACACTGCTGCGCTGCTCCTTCTCTCTTCCAACTGCGGCGCTGAGGAGGAGAGAGAAAGGAAATGAGGAAAATGAGTCTAGGGTTTTGGGGATGAGCCGCGCCCGGGGTTTTTGATCTCGCGATATTGACGCCTAACCGTCGGATGGAAACCAACGGCCGAGATCGTCTAGACCAGCATTAGGCCCAAGCAGGGTAGCAGATTCTCGCCCCAGGCCCAGGTTGCGGCCTAGGCGCGGGGGAGTGGGCGGGCACCGAGTGAAGCAGGCTGCTGGGCCGTGCTTTTGCGCGCTGGGCCGCAAGTGCGCACGCGCTGACGAGACAGGCCGCAAGCTGAATTTTCTCGTTTGGGCCAAATGAACAGTAGCTAATGTTTTAAGTTTTTATTCAGTTTCAGAAGCAGTTTTGACAATTTTCCGAAGTAGATTTCGACGAATTTTGTCTCGTTTAATGTCTCTGTTAAAATTTGAACCAACGGGATAATTTTCAGAGAATATTTGAGAAAAGTTTATTGCTTCTGAAAAATAGATAATGAATTTTTATATTTTCCACTGCTAAAGAAATTGTTTATTCTCTGATTATTTTGAACCAACATGATATTTAATTGGAGGAAAATAGATTTTGACATGATTATGATGTTATTTTCTGACCAATGTTGTTAATAACAATATCATAATTTTAATGATTTTATGCATTAATTCTATTTCTACCCAACGGTAATGTAGATTTAATGTATAAACAATTGTATGTTTTAATTTTGATCAACATTGGAATCAAGGCATGTAATTTTTGTTATTATTTATGTTCTCACTCTATGAATTATGGTGTCAGGCGAATACAACTTGATGGGCTGTATCAAAGAGGTTCTCACTCTCAAAGGTGACAACTACACAGAGTGAAAGAAAAAGATTGACCTGACTTTCATCTTGACTGAGGTGGACTGGGTAGTCACCTCACCGTGTCCAACTAAGCCTGTGGCACCAGTGAGGGAGACAAATGAGGATGATGCCGCTTGAGCAACTAGAGAGGGATTTTGAATCCTAAAAGATGTCCCATGATCTTGAGCATAAGAAGTGGGTCACTACCAATAAAAAATATTTGGCTGTGATAAAGAACACGATTGAGCCTGTAATTGTGGGCTCAATCCCAGAGTATGACACAGTCACCGAGTACCTCGATAAAATAAAAAGTCAGTTCACTGGCTCTTCAAAGACATGCTGCCTAGATGATAAAGCAGCTGATGACAGAGAGGTACTCTGGAAATGGTGGCATAAGAGAGCATATACTAAGAATGAGCAATTTGGCATCCAAGCTAAAATCAATGGATCTAGCTCTCAAGGAAGAGTTCCTGATTCATCTAATTTTTACTTCCTTGCCAAAGGAATTTGACACTTTTGTTGTCAACTATAACATACAGCTCGAGAAGTGGGACTTAGAGGCTCATAGCTATGTGTGTGCAATGTGAATGTTGTATGCGATGATGAGAACGTTGCTTGCGACAATGAGAATGTATCATTGTCTGCGGATGTAAATAGAAAATGAAAGAGAGCTCACGATGCGTCGTCAAAATTATGGCACTGTCATTTAAGCCATATTTTGATGAGAAAAATAAAAAGACTAGTTAAGAATGATATTCTTCCTCTATTAGAGTTCTCAGATTTAGAACAATGCAGAGAGTACATAAAAGGAAAGTATGTAAAGAAAATTAAGAAAATGTCAAACAAAGCGCATAATTTTTTACAGATTATTCACACAGATATATGTGGTTTGTTTCATGTAAAGAGTGTGAATGGTTATGATTCGTTCATAACATTCACAGATGATTACTCCCGTTATGGCTACATTTATCCAATCAAAGAAAGAACAGAAGCATTGGATAGATTTAAGATATTTAAGGCAGAAGTTGAAAACAAACACAATTTAAAAATTAAGATAGTCAGATCCGACCGTGGAGGGAGTACTACGGTCGGCATACCCCATATGGCCAAGTTCCTGGACCTTTTGCAAGGTTCTTACAGAAGAATGACATAGGAGCCCAGTATTCTACACCGAGCGAACCTCAGTAGAATGGAGTAGCTAAAAGACGTAATCGTATCCTGATGGATATAATGCGCAGTATGATAAGTTACTCCACCTTACCGTTAAGCTTGTGGATAGAGGCGTTAAAAACCGTCATTCATATTCTCAATAGAGTACCAAGTAAGTCGGTACCCAAAACACCGTATAAGTTGTGGACAGAAAGAGTACCCTCACTAAACCACTTATATGTGTGAGGGAGTCCTGCTGGAGCTAAAGTATTTAACCCAAACATTGAGAAGCTAGATCCCAAAATAGTAAGTTGTCATTTCATTGGCTACCTAGAAAAATCAAAAGGTTTTCGTTTCTACTGTCCAGACAGACATACAAAGTTTGTGGAAACAAGACACGTTGTCTTCCTAGAGGATAAAATGATAAGGAGGAGCATGGTAGCTCAAAAAATTGACCTTGAAGAAAAGCAAGTGTATGTGCCCACTCCGATGTTTCATGAGCCATTTTTCTCACTACCTACTGTCGCTGCATCGACAATGCAAAATACTATAGTGCTAGCACCTGTTGTTATTCCGCCTGTGGCAACAATGAATGACGATGAGAAACATATTCTTTAGGATACTGTAGAACCTATTGCCACACATGAAAGGGAGCAACAACAGTCTCAAACAGAAGATGTGCCAAATGTGGAGGCCCCTAGAAGGTCTCAAAGAGTTAGAAAATCAGCTATTGCTGTTGAATATGAAGTATACAACACTGAGGAATTTCAAATAAAGGATGATCTCACCTTATTTGAAGAAGCCATGAGAAGTGATCATTCATCAAAGTGGCTTGAGGCCATAGAAGATGAAATGAAATCTATGAATGCCAATAAAATTTGGGATTTGAAAATAATTCCTAAAAGAGACAAAACAGTAGGCTATAAATGGGTGTACAAAACAAAACTTGACTCTAAAAAAATAGAGAGATATAAAGCGTGACTTGTGGCAAAAGGTTTTACGCAAAGAGAAGGGATTGATTACAATGAGACATTTTTTTCAGTCTCATGTAAGGATTCCTTTACAATCATAATGACATTAGTGATACATTACGATTTAGAATTACATCAGATGGATGTAAAGACGGTATTTCTCAACAGAGACTTGTAGGAAAATATTTACATGGCACAACCAAAAGATTTTGTCATGAAAGAAAAAGAACGAATGGGATGCCGCCTAAAGAAATTAATTTATGGATTAAAACAAGCTTCAAGACAGTGGTACTTGAAGTTTGATCAGACAATAAAGAATTTTAGGTTTAAAGAGAATATAGAGGACAATTGTGTCTATGCAAAGTTTAAGAATGAAAAATTTATCTTCCTTGTCCTGTATGTGAATGATATCTTACTTACTAGTAGTGATGTCTGTCTACTGCTGGAGACAAAGAAGTTTTTGTCCTCAAAATTTGATATGAAAGATCTTGGTGGAGCTTCGTTCGTTCTAGGGATCGAGATTCACCGAGATAGAAGTAAAAGGGTATTAGGACTATCACAAAAGGTATACATAGAAAAAATCTCAAAAAAATTCAATATGCACAAATGTAGCCCCTCACCTGCTCCTATAGTCAAGAACGACATATATGAAGATTTTTAATGCCCCAGGAATCAATATGAGATCGATCAAATAAAAACGGTTCCATATGCTTCAGTTGTCGGAAGCTTGCAATATGCTCAAATATGTACACGCCCTGACTTGACATTTGTTACCGGGTTACTTGGTAGATTCCAGAGCAATCCTAGAACAGAACACTAGAAATTAGTAAAGGAAGTCTTGCGTTTTTTGCAATGAACGAAAAGCCTCATGATGACGTATAGAAAATTAAATTCACTCCATATAGTGGGATCAGATTCTAATTATGCGGAAGATGATAGAAAATCCACGTCTGGATATGTATTCACTCTCGCAGGGGGAGCTGTTTCATGGAAAAGCTCAAAGCAAACCATCACTACATCATCCACAATGTATATCGAGTTTGTAGCATGTTATGAGGCAATGGGGCAGGTAAACTAGCTAAAGAAGTTCATACCCGGTTTGAACGTGGTTGACGACATCTATAGTCCACTTAAGTTATACTGCGATATCCGGCAGTACAGTATGTTCACAACAATAAATCAAGTGATGCTGCCAAATACATTGACATAAAGTATTATGTCGTGAAAGATAAAGCCCGGGATCATGTCATAAGTCTTAAGCATATAAGTACCAAAAAGATACTCGCGGATCCGCTTACAAAAGGCTTATCATCCAACGTGTTCAGAGAACATGTAGCCGGCATGGGTTTAAGGAAAAGCCTATAATTCCTGGACAAAAGAAGACCCAACGTTAAGTATCTATTTCAGAACAGAGTGGTGTGTTGTAGTTGTTAAATCTATCGACAATTGACCGTAATGATGAAACATGCTCTATGCGCTAATCTATAATGAAATGAACAAAAGTAAATGATATGAAATTGAAAGATGGTGAGATCAAGGGGGAGAATGTTAGTTTGATCTTCACCAATTGGCCCAACGGTCAATTGAGCCCTTGGATCAATGTCCTGATCGGGGGCGTCCAACCACTCCATGGTTGGTGGACCCCTGTCGTACAACACTATAAAGAGAGGTGGGGACTAGGGCTCTAACTACGAGATTGACCTGAGCCGCCGTGATCCACCAACAGCTAAAACCTAACCCGATCTAAAGAGGGTACTGCCAGTGACGGCAAAACCCACTGACTTCGTCGTCACCACTGGACCGCGGCACCTCGCGTCACTGTCGCCTCTGCATCGCCACCACTACGCTGGACTCCATCGCGCCGAGCTCCCACGACACCGGCGTCCACGCGGTTGTGGCGTAACTACGCCAGGGCGAAGTAGAGGAATCAATTTCTCCATCTAAGTAAGATGTTTATCCCCTGATCTACGTTTCAGAGGTACTATGTTCCTAACATAGACATCTATATATACACTATGAATGGGGATCATCCTCTATCTTGGGTGTGACATGTGAGATGTGTGTCCAACTTTTAGTTGAACCTAAATTTTAGGACCGTTTAGAACATGGAAATTTCACAGTATAAGAATTAAAAAAACAGTTTAATTTAAAGAAAACGTGGGATTTAGCTGCTTTAGCACCTTTGTTCAATTTTGGCCACAACAACGAACTCAGGTGCCCAAGGTAAGTTCAAATCAGGGCTATCAAATTGGTTACCCTAATTTTGACATGGCGAAATTTAGCCAAACACATTTCTTCGCACGCAAAACACGTGAGGCCTCAGCTCAATTTTGAATCCAACCCTTTGCCTATCAATTGGGTGGACCTTCATAATAAAGGAGACTTGTCGGGTGGCCTCAGCTAAAGACTGGGTAAACGGGTCTAAAAGAAATTTACTACTCTTCTGTTTAGAAAAACTTAATATTTAGAATTCAATCATTCAAATTTTCGACCAAAACCTAATCATTCTAGCACTTAGAAAATTTGTTACTTTTCTGTTTTAAAAAGCATTGTGTTTACATTAACAAATACATGTTATACTTTCTTCTCTCAAGGTTTTTTTAGAGCTCATGCATCGGATAGCTATAAATGTACAACCTACTTCTTTTCTCTCTTCCACCTCCGCATAAAGTCTACTATCTCCATTTCCTAGAATTATCCTAAGTCTAACTATCTTAAATTTGATCAACTTTATAGAAAAAGGTAATAGCATCATGAAATCGAATAGATATACTATTAAAAATATGTTTTATGATGTATCTAGTGATACTAATTCAGTGTCATAAATATTGATGCTGATGAGACATAAAATACCTTGATTTAGGACAACTCTATGGCCCTTTATGAAACACATGACTGAAAAAATGCATAAATAGGTAAAACACATGAACAAGAAACAATAAGGTTTGAGTTGATATTTTTCCATGATTTTCCATTGAAACCGAATACTAAGGGAAAGTTTCCTATGTTTTTTTCTGCAAACAATTTATGTGAACAAAAGATGCTACAGTAACTCAATTCATAGGAGCGAGGATCCTATGTTTTTTCTAGAGTACTCTTTTTTCTATAATCCAAAGAGTTGGATGGACCTAAGTTGATTAAATTTGAAATATTGGACTACAATCCATAGGCCCTATAAGTTGATTTAATTTGAAATGGGGGGAATACTTATAACCTTTCATGGCGCTTCCGTGAATGTTCCACGCGGGAACGCGGCTATCGTCCTTTTGCCCACGATAGGAAAGAGGGAAGCGTCAGCTTTGTTTGATCTGGCATCCACCACGAGCTTCATGCCGTGGGGCCCACCTCACGTAGATGCACTGGGCCGCCGGCAAAGTACATGGAAGCTACTGCCTGGGCGGTCCGGCCGTCCCCGTTCGGATTTTCTGCGGGCATCGCGTTGAACTTTACTCGGCCGATGGCTAATCATCGTCGCTAATACATTTGCGCATGAGATCGCCTCTGAAAACCGTTTCAACTAGTACTACCATGCGCCATAAATTATTTTTGAAAAAAAAAAAGCTCACGACCCATAATAAAGTAATATATACTGCTGCTACTGATGGGTGCTGCCAAACACCACCACTCCACCAGGATTGGTACGAGCTACTCCCGAATAAAATAAGCCCGGAGACGGCAAAGGTGGTTCGATCCAATCTCCTCGCAACACCCCTCCAACGACGGACTCTCCAAAGAAAGCTTCAAAGCTCGATCCATTCCAGCTTTGATTTCCTGCCTACTCCCTTCAAAGCTCGATCCATTCCAGCTTTGATTCCCTGTCTATTCCCTATCGGTGGCAGCTGGCAGGTGAAGACGACCAAGCATCGTGCCTCCTACCGCTCTCTAACGCTGTGGCGCTGTCTCTTCGGAATCGGAATCGCAAAAGCAAACAGCTGTCGCACGAGTGCGAATTCTGCCTCTGCGTGTCCATTGCTTACATCCATGAGTCGGCTCAGGTGTTTAGCTATGGATTATCATCCATTAACCGGCGAGGCGGCGACGACGAGAGCTGGTACGGACTAATCGTCTGGCACAGTTCTTGCGTAGAGCAGAAACAAAGACGTATGGTATGAATCGTATATACACACAGGAGGCGGGAGTAGATGCGCAGCGTACCTTGGTCGTCGTCTTCCTCGGGGGCCTCGAAGTCGAAGACCCACTGCGGCGAGGAGTCGGCCTGCCACCGCAGCAGCAGCAGGACTACCGGGACGGTCAGCAGGCAGAGCAGCAGCCCGGCGCGCACGGACGCGCGCCAGAGCCTGCTGCCCCCGCGCCTCGCCTCCTTCAGCTGCTCCGCGGCGTGGTGGGCCGGCGGCGGCGGCCCCGGCGCCCGCTGCTGCGTCTCCAGCACGCCGCGGAGGGGCAGCCGCTCCTCGTCGCCCCCGCTCCCGTAGCTGTTGCTTGGCCTCCCCATCACCATGACTCCATGAGCTAAGCGACCGTCCCCGTACGCGTCTCATATAAAAGTATGCTCGCTGGCTCGCTCCGTCGGTCCTCGGTCTTGTGCTTTGCGCCTTTGCGCTCTCTCCTAGTCGGAGACGGAGTGGTCAAAGTAGTACAGCCGTCCACCGCGTGGGAGAAGTTTTGCAGGACTTCCATGGTTGGACATAAATGGCCCTCGACGGCCCAAGAGCCCAAGACGTGGGTTCATGTCGATTGCATGGTTCGGGGTGTGTGTGGCGTCATACGGTTTGATTGATGGTATGGAACACGGAACACAACTATCGAGTTCACGTGGCAAACTTGGAAAGAAATCTTTATTTCACGTGGTATATTCGAAGTTTTTTTTAGGAAGTATATTGGAATTTTTTTTAATAAATGCAATATACATATTAGCGTAGTAAGTAAGAGCAACTCTGAAGAAGTACTCCCTCCTCGTCAAAATAATTTGCACTTGGATTTTGTTGGAAAGATTGATACTAGAAAACTCACATATGTATCCCTATCATCAAGAGTTGTTCAAAGTGTAATAATTATATTCTGGAAATACAAAAGGTAGTAAATGCTACTAGAGCTAGGTAAGATCGATGTGTATTTACTTTGGATTAATTTTTAAGTCTCAGTAGGAGTTTCATAACATTGTTTTTTTTTCAAACTGATAGATCATATATAATAAGATGAAATACGGATGGAATACTCGCTCTTAATATAAAGTTTCATTCTAGGATTTCATAGGTATTTAATTTCATGGCTCATAGGCATTTTAAATGATGTGTCACAGTGAGCTTCACTCTCGGTCGGGCTCGGTGGATATACGATGAGGGTGGTTGGCCCACACGTTAGTCTCACATGCTAGATATACCTTATTCGCTCATGTAGATAACCAAATAGTATCTTAGTTTATTTACATCCGCACATGCAACCTCACTAAAACATTTTTTTTTTCTAAAATACGGTTCCACTTAGCTTGTGTTCACTTAGTCAGACACACGATGCAAGTGCAATCCAACAATCAAAGTGATCGACAAGGCGCTACGCGCAACTAGAAACCCCCCGAAGACATGCTAACGTGTCTTCCTCTGGAAGTTTGATTTGAGCTACGCATAGTTTACATTCGAGTTTTGTATGTATTTGCTGAATATCTGCAAATTTGGAGATAATTTGCTTGAACGTCTTAAAAAATGTAGGCAATCCAGAAATTTGTTGAATATCTATAAAAGTGTGGATACTCCACACAGATGCATGGATGATTCGCAAAATTATAAATAATTTGATTTTAATTGATCTGATGCAAGTTCGTTATTTATTTTAGGTATCTTCTATCACTCCCTTTACATGTGGCATCTCCATCTTTTCAATAGCACTTTACTCCCTCGGGAATAAATGTACGTTTCCGGTTTAAAAAATTTCCCATAATAAAAGGTCATTATGAACTATCACATCACATTGTACCAGCAACAGCTAAGACCAAGGCAATAAAAAATTAATTCATGTCAACATAAAAAAGAAAAAAAAATGGAAACGGCAGCTCCTCGTCTCGATCTCTCCGGAGGCTCTCCAGAAGCTCCTCGTCTCGTGCCTATCTCCAGTCTCTAGGGGCTGCCCAGCAGGCCAGCACGCAGGGCGAGGCAGGAGAGCAGCAGCTGGACTAAATGTTCACCGAGCAAACATTGTAGGGGCAGTTTTGTCATTTTAGCTTTATCTTGGTATTCGTGTCTAAACCTAGATATACAAATATTACCAATAAGATTGGTGAGGCACATCAATGTACTTGTCCTAAGCGTGAACGATCGGTGCTAGGCGAAAATGAAGGGTCCATAAGCCTTTGGATGTTTCTGTCATCACTAAGCATGTGCACTCCTCGACAACAGAACCAGCAAGGAATGCACAAGGAGAGGGCGCAAGAGGAGGATCCAATTGCCCCTTGGGTGGAAACGTGGTGCTCGGAGGCATCTTAGTTGTTAGCCCGATACAAAGCTGGGCAAGGCCACCAGCACTAACCGGGCACACCATAACATGGTCGCGGCCACGCACCCACAACAGCAGCAAACCTTTCAGAGGCTCTGACTTTTTCATTTGGAGTTTAATTAGGCCGAATCTGGTGGCTGTAAGGATTATGTGTCCATGATCATATATTTTAGCAGTCCAGCCAGTAACAAGTGCCGAGGCATTGTACAAGTCATCGAACTGGATAGTCTAGCAAAGTGAACGAACGTAAAAACAGTGCTTGCCAAACTGTGTCTTTAATCTAAACGCTCTCTTTACACATGGTCAACGGCAAGAATTTGGCCAGCAAGTGTTGACCTGTATCCAAACGGGTCCTTTTATCCGCAGAACACACACACTTGTAAAACTCCTTTTAGGCCCGCAGCGGAGACGCCCAGCTCCGTATGTTGCTGCGGTGCTCGTAGTTCGGTTGTATACCATTTAGTATGTAATATCGAAGTTTGAAATAGTCTGCTAAGAATGTCCAGTTATAGCTGTAAGACCACCTAGCGCGCTCATCAGAAGCGTGTAGTTTGTACAATTAAACTCTTCTTCTTAATTACAATGATACGTAAATCTTTTGCGTATTTGAGAAGAAAAAAAAAGTCCTTTTAGGCGCCCTATCTATCTGTGGTGATATAAGTTTGTTCTTTTGACAGCAAACCACGCACACACGAAGTATGCATTTATTTACACAGACTGCAACAAACGCTAAGGCTTAAGGGAACAACTTGAGACCTTTGTGCTCGTCCTCACAGTGTTGGGCATAAGGCACCAGAGCTCCAATGTCAGTCCCCTCTGCTGCTCCGCACATTTGTCAAGGCAGCGCCTGAAGACAGGGCTCGACCGTCTTCGACTGAACGCACGCCGGATCAGCATGCGTTTCAGGGGACGATGGTCGCAGCAGCACCCAGGGCCGCACGCCGGCGAGCCCGTGCGCGATGTACCCGAACGTCGACACCGCGCTCGTCACGATGCGATCGCAGAAGCTCAGCAGATATATCTCCGCCAGGGCCCTCTGGTTGTGGCCGCGCGCCTCCGTGCGCTGCTCCCTCTCGTGGCTCGGTTGGTGCACCTCCACGTACTCCCTGGTCTCCGTCGGGTTCGCGTAGTAGACGCCCTGGATGCGCTCGTAGTAGTCGGAGAGGAGCGACGTCACCAGTACCGAGGTGAGCTTCGTCCTACTCTCCGGCGCCACGCCCGGAGAGGAGTAGTTCGCCTCGCCGTCCTTCTGTACAACCTTCGGCAGCAAGCCCTCCTGGTCCGAGCACCGGACAATCTGCCCGTACATGTTGTCGAATGGCACGGGCATCTCCGGGAAGACGCGCACCTGGAGGCCGACGCGCTCGTCGGCCCTGGCAAGGTAGGCCTCGTAGTACGTGCGCACGATGCCCCACACGTCGTTGGACGGGTGGAAGAGGTACCGGGCGAGGTGGTGGAACACGGCCTCCTTCTCCGGGAACAGCCGCTGGAGCTCGTGCTCGTAGGCCGGCATGAGGAAGAACATGGCCGCGAAGTACATGTCGGACTTGATCACCATCCAGTTGAACTTGGTGAGCACGAGCTGGTCGGCCTCGCAGAAGGCGACGTCGGTGAACGACTGGATGAGGTCCAGAAACACGTACGCGGGCAGCGTCTCGGCGGAGACGTTGCGGTGGTCACCGCTTACGGCCCCCGCCTCGCGCATGTTCTTGTAGCTCGTCGGCGGCCACATAGTGAAAATGCCGGCGAAGTCGGTGATCGGGAAGTCGGCGGGGATCGTCCAGGAGCTGCCGGGGAAGGGCTCGCAGAAGAGGCCGTCGAATTCCTGGGACGCGTGCACGAGCAGGACGCGGTCGGTGAGGAGCGCGTAGAGGAACGTGGAGCCGAGCGAGAGCATGCGGTTGCCCAGGCCGTTGAACGGCGTCCAGACGACGTACTGGCACTCGGAGCGCGCGGCGTTGCGGCCGGACCGCAGGAGGTAGGTGGATGGGCGGAACGGGGACGGACGGCGGTAGCGAGGCGACGCGTACCGGGAACGGCACGACTGCTCGTCGAAGGCCGGCGAGAGGAGCCCGCCGATGAGGCGGTATTGGTCGCGCCGAGTCGGCGGCGCGGGCTTGGCGTTCAATCCTGCAGCCTCTGCATCAGCATGGACACGTGACGCTGCGGAAACTGCACGGTACAAATGAGTTTTTTTGAGAATGATACAATATATGAGTTTGATTAGTGTCACCCAAAGATAATTGCATCGTAGTATTATTTATTTGAACGGCTTACGCTACAGAAATGGGCTGATCTAAAAAAGCCTACAAAAATGTGTTCATTCCGTAAATGCATGTACAAGATTACAGCTCATGTAGCACAACGTTGGTGATTCAAAGGCGCCAGGATCTTAACTTTTATACGGATTGTGAGCTGTACTCCCATGCGGCAGCGGTTCCTTTTCAAAAATTATTTTCTTTAGAAAATGGATTAAAAAATCCGATTAAAAATAATAATGCCACATCAATTTTATTTCACTCTATCAAACAAACTGCTAACATTTGTCCACCCATCTTTGTGCAAAAGCAGAGCAGCGTTATAATCAGAGAGTTCAATATACTGCCAATGCCAACAAGGAGAGCATTTCGTATTCCACTCGTCCCCGAAGGTCTAGAAATAAATTTGGACGCATGGATACTGAAATTATCACTTCCTTGGTCCTTCGGAAGAGCACTTTGAGAGGAGTCATACCAAGTATCAATTGACTACCCTAGGCGTTGAGATTTTAAAGGTGAAAACTTTTTCTATGCAAGACAGGCGACAACAGCGTCAATAGCGTCGTGCTCTTACCTGGAAGCGTCGTCTTGGAAGATCACATGCTTAGTCCCAAGGTCTAATGTGGGTTGTTACTTTATTGTTCAGAAGGAGAAGAGATGCTCCAATTTGATGGGAGCTTTTTGAAATAAGACGCCCAATTACCACTCAAGGGAATGTTGGACTTCTAGTCTATGGTATTTGTTATAGTCTGTGTTTGATAGTTATTTCTTACCAGTTTATTAGCTGAGGATAGTTGAACTTCGAAGGCATGTAAGGTGCTTTAGATGCACTATTCACCACCTTCTTTTGTAGAAGCATAGTGGAGTTTCATGGGCTTTGACCATTTCGCTTCATAGTACTCTCTCCATTCCAAATTGTAAGTCTGTCCTGGCTTTTCTAGATACACAATTTTTACCATGTACCTAGAAAAACTAAAACGACTTTCAGTTTGGAACAAGGGCATTACAAGGGAACAGAGTAATCGCGTCAAGCTTTTCTCTGTGACTGGAAAGCATGTTGAATGGTGGTTTTCAGTTGTATTTTGAATCTGAAATTTTATGTTGCTTTAATCATACTAGATATTCTTCTTCCATCTTTATTTTCTTATTTCTTTTTATTTATAATAGTTGTGTGTATTGTCTTTAGGAACTCTAATTTAAATAAAGTTTTCTTTGTCTAAAAGAAATCAAATTAGTATTATTAGATACAAATGAAATAAATCTCACAATTCACTTCACGTGCAGATGCTAATATCCTTCTCCATGCAGAAAGAGAAGAGAATGTCGACTCATAATTACTGTAGCTACCTATAAGACGGGTAGGGAAGGTTGTTGTCTTGATGGTGATCAAGAGTATGTAATACGTATCTATATGTTATACACGAAAGAGAAGCCACGAAATCGTGATGGATCACTGGATTTGTTGCATTCGATTTGTCTCATTTGTCAAACAGTTCGATTACCATGCTGCGTCGGAAATTACTTCCATATGATGATCCTTTACCGTAATGTCATTTGTGCGAGTTCCGACATATGCGTGAGTGTCACGCACTTCATGAAGAGCGAACATGCTCATCGGATTAGCATGGTTAGTTGGTTACCTGGCTTTTGCACGAACTCAGTAGTCTCCGGCGGCGAGAACGCGGACAGGCTTCCGCGGCCGCCGACGCCGAGCACCAGCACGAGCAAGGTCAAGGTGGCCAAGCACCCGACGACGACCACCTCCGTCCGGCCCGGCGCGCGCCACCCACGCCACCGCCAGGCCTTGTAGCTTCCGTCTCCATTCCTCCAGAAGCCGAGCTCCCCGCCGCCGATCGCCACCTTGTGCGCTCCCCGCGGCGTTCGCGCCCTCGCCGATCGCCAAGCTGCAGTCAACGACTTCGCGTCATGTCTGCACGATGCAGCGATCCGCCCGCCAGCAAGGTTTAAGCACGGCCGCGCAGCTGCGCAAGCTAACCGACCGTCCATATACAACACACATGACACAACTAGGGGAGCGCTTGCTTGGCCAGCCTCACGGTGTGACGCGCGTTTCGTCACCTCCGCTCCCGGTCCCGGCGCGACGAGGCATGTGACGCGCCGGGGATCCGTTGCACGTGGATACTCCCAACTGGTGGAGTCGCACGACGCATGGCAGTATACAAGTATACATGGACACCTGGCATTCCCCGTTGAGTTGCCGTTAATTCCTATACGTATGCCGTGGGCGCAGTAAGCGGTCGGGCAGGTCGCTGATGGAACGCATGAACCTCCGCGGAACGGGATTAATAAATAACCGTATGTCATTGTCGTCATCAGTTTGCATTCCAGTGAGTATCTGTATGACAATGAAATTCAGGTAGGAGGAAGCATCTCTAGCCGTCTATGTAGTGTATATATGCGATTTGTCTTCTGAAGAACGAATTTTAATACAGTACTGAAAGCCATTTTTGCAACTTTAGTTGCACTTGTACAGGACTACAGGTAGGTAAACGAATACAACGAATCTCGAAATGCCTAAAATTACTCCACAGGCCAGGTACGCAGTGCATTAGAAAGAGGAATTGGATCGTCGAGCTGTCCGTCCACTCAAAGAGTTAGCTATCGAACAACTTGAGGCCGAAGCCGACGTCCTCGCAGTGCCGGACGTACGGCTTGACGGCGGCCACGTCGACGTCCCTCTTGGCCCTGCACCCGAGGATCGGCGGCGAGTGCAGGCACGGCTCCACGGACGTGGACCGGACGCACGCGACGTCGGAGGTCTCCCTGTTCCAGTCCGGCCGGAGCAGGATCCACGGCTTCACGCCGGCGAAGCTGTACGCGACGTACCCGAAGGTGGACCAGGCGCTCATCGTGATCTTGTCGCAGTAGCTGAGCAGGTAGATCTCGGCCAGCGCCTTCTGGTTGTGCTCGTTCGACGTGTACTGCTGCTGCTCCTCGTGGCTCGGCTGGAACACCGCCACGATCTCCCCGTTCTTGGTGGGGCTCTCGTAGTACATGCCGCGGATCTTCTCGTAGTACCCCGAGTAGAGCGACGCGATCAGCACCGCCCTCACCTTCCCGTTGCCGTTCCCGGCGTCGGCCGTCGCGTTCGTCGGCGGCAGCTCGGCGGTGCCGAGCTCCGGCAGCAGCCGCTGCTCCCTGACGCACCGCATCAGCTGGTCGTACATGTTCTCGAACTTGATCGGCTTCTCCGGGAAGATCCGGATCTGGAACCCGATCTTCTCGTCCACTCTGGCAAGATACGCCTCATAGTATCTCCTGATGATCCCCCAGACACGGTTTGTCGGGTGGAAGAGGTACCGTCCCAGGTGATGGAACACGGCCTCCTTCTGCGGGAACATCTTGGCGAGCTCCGCCTCGAACATCGGCGTCAGGAACAGCGCCGGCGCGAAGTAGCTGTCGGACTTGAGGATCATCCAGTTGAACTTGCCGAGCATCACCTGGTCCTCGTCGCAGAAGACGTTGTCCGACAGCTTCAGCTGGAACTGCTCCACGTGGAGGTACACGTACGCAGGCAGCGACGACGCCGGCACGCTGGCGGGGTCGACGTCGTTGCGGACGACGTTGCTCTTGAGCATGTTGGCGTAGCTCTCCGGCGCGCCGATGTGGAGCTTGTGCGGGTTGTTCTGCGGGAAGTTGCGCGGGAGCACCCACGAGCTGCCCGGGAACGGCTCGCAGAAGAGGCCCTCCTGCTCCGCCGAGACGTGCAGGAGCAGCACCCGGTCGGTGAGCAGCGCGTAGAGGAAGGTGGAGGCGATGGTGAGCATGCGGTTGCCCAGGCCATTGCAGGGGAACCACACCACGTACTTGCACTCTGAGTTGTCGGCGTTGCGCCCGGCCTTGAGCTGCTTCACGGCCCGCCGGTAGCGCTTCGTCCCCAGGCCGCACTTCTTGTGGTACGCCTCGTACTTCCTCAGCTTCTGCGCCAGGTAGGGGGACAGCGGGAAAGGGGATGGCTTCCGGTACAGATTCGATTTGTAGCGGCTCTGGCAGGAGGATTCGTCGAATGCCGCGGACAGTAATCCGCCCAGAAGCTTATCCTGGGACACAGATGTTGCCGTCGATGCAGAGACGTTTTTCAGAGCAACAGGTTCTGCAGAGAATAATTTAAGTGAATGAATGGGTTATCAGAGATGAGTCGAAGAATGATGTTTCAAAAAAATGAGTCGAAGAATGAAGGGAAAATGGAAATTTATTGCAAACATGTGTAAATTGAAGATTTTGGCCCAATGTGAGGCTCACAAGTGGGTCTTTGGGGCTACATGCCATCACTTTTTTTTAACTCTATAATTTTATTTTTGCAACCAACTTTGATAATCTTTATGACGGTAATCAGAAAAGTACTAGTGGATATATATGGACTAAAATGCGGTAAAAAAAAAGGCATACGCAGCAGCACGGATTCTGGAAATTTAAATGTTACTTTCTCTATTTGAATGACTACATATATGGTGTTGTCTTATGATCAATCGTTTCATTCTTCACAACCACATAAGAAAGGCCCACATATCTTTCTTTTCCTGAAAGCAATGGGCTAGATGCTTCATATTCTGGCCAGAAACAGGGCCATTGAGCTTATAGTCAACAAGAAATCAGACTTGAGAACAAAGCCAAAACCATTCACTTCAAAATCTAAGAATGCATAAACTAAAGCCCCTAGCATCTTTTTAGATCAGCTGTATGGGTTGATGGAGCTCGATTCTACACGAATGATCACGTTTCTTTATTCTAGGATTTAACAACATCGATCTTTTAGTGGTAGGCAACGTGCTTGTCAGCAACAAGATGTCTATAGAAACTCTGAACTAGTGTTCACCTTGCCTCGATAAACCATAGGTGAGATGTGTTTGGATCCCTTCCTCACCTGCCTTATTATTTGTGCAAGTGAGGATTTCCCTTTCTAGCCTGGGTGAGTGGATTTGTCTTGCTTCCGCTGGCAAGGCTCACCTTGGCTAGGCAAGAAAAGCTGACAAGCAAACCAAATTTGCCATTCATCCACCTTAAGATGTGTCGGCTGAGTCATTCAAAGTTGTTTCTGTAAGGGTAGGATGTACTGTGTCTACGTCTGTTTTGTGATTAGTAAAAAGAAGAAAGAGAGAAACACAAGCACTCATGTATCATTCTCAACTAAATATGGTAGCAAAAAAAAAAGTCTCATTCTCTACTAAATACGGTAGCAACAAAATGCGGCAGGCAATAAAGTGCAATTCATCACTTCCTAACAGTGGGCAGCGACACTTTATTTGGACTTGGATACAGTAGTACTTAGTATTTTCTTTAAAAAACAGTACATTACCATAATAAGGCCTTGGTTAAGGCTACTTTTTTAACAGTTTGGTGTCCTAAATCCAGGGACCACTCAAGCAAAACCTGGGCCCATCTAGAAGAGCAGAACACGCGCAGAAGCCTTTGGAAGGAACTGTGACGACTAGCGAGGCAGCCAGGCAGGACAAGATCCGGGCAGTGAGCCAGTGATGCATCATGCACCGGCGTGATGGCATCGCGACGCCTCCCACACGCTGAGTCGCTGACACAACAAACAGGATCGCCTCTGTTGCAGTGTTGCTGCACGCAGCAAAGTCGGATCTGAATTTTCGATCCTGGCCCCCAAAAAAACTGCTCGTTCATGAAGTGGGCAGATCAGCGATTCGATCACAACTCCGGACGCAGAATTCATGTGATCTGATTAATGCGCGGTGTGCTCCGCCATGGCCAATTGGCCATAATGCCAGCGTACCATACAAAGTACCACGAACGAATCAACGATGACGTCTTCTAGAATCGGACGCTGAGCTACCTCCTGACAAAACGCCAATTCGCGCTTGGCCATTGACGAACAGAAAGGCGGGGAGAATTGCATACGACAGCGTCTCCCCGTTCATAGGCCAACGGCCAACCCCGTCTGAGAATCGGGGGCGGGAAACGCGAGAATTCCCAGTTCCCACGCACGGCCTCCGGTCAACGAGCCAACGTGCGACGTGATCCCCGAAATTCACAGGCCAAAACGGAGTGCAGAGGACAGGACGCAAGAAGCTTACTTTGGCCCTGAGGTGTCGCGCCGCGGTCGCCGGCGTCCACGTGGCGGGCGACGGGCTTGGAGACGACCGGCGGAGAGGAGGTAGCAGACGACGACGAGGACGACGAAGGGAAGGAGCTGCTGCCCCAGCGGCCGCCGAAGACGAGGAAGAGGAGGGGCAGCGTGAGGAGGAAGCCGACGAGCACCATCTCCGGGCGGACGCCGGAGCCGCGCCACCCGCCGGCACGCTTCTTGTCGTCCTCGGCCGGAGCCCGAGGGCTCCGCGACCGCTTCACGTCCATCTCCCTCTCCCAACTCCGTGGCCTGCTCCGACTGCTGCCTCTTGTTAACTAAAAACTCTCGTTTTGATCCGTGTGTTGACGGCTTGCTTGTGCCGGCTTCTCTCCTCCTCCTTGGAGGCTTGGAGTTGGAGGCTTGGAGCAGGTCAACCTACAGCCTGTTTGCTGGGTCGTACTTATAAGTCATGACAATAATATTTTTCTCTCATATCAAACTAGTCGACAGCTATGAATTATAAGTTAAACAAATCCAAACGAACAGGACGCTGGTAGGCCCCCCGGGCGTGACGCCGACGTGTGCCCGATCAACGATCATACATCGGGAGCACTATTCCGTAACTCGTTGGATTCTGCAACGCACACCACTTATTCTATTCGCTAATTCGCATTTGCGAGTACTTAACTGCTGTGTGTACTCGCGCGGGAGTGTTAGGTTTGCTTATCGTTGAATTAGTTAGTTTGTGGGTCACTGTGATGGGAACGATCGAGGAACAAATTTTTATTGCTTCCGCCGGTTCCATAGAAAAGTGTTTGCTCTTTCTAGCCTAACTGTAACTTTCTAAGTACTAATATTCTCGTCCTCCAATGTTCATCTTTTGACTCTGTATTTTATTCTGAAGTAACACATCTGAGTCATCCCTGCTTACAAACATGGGCGGTAATCGAACTATCCGTACTGAAATTCTTGTCAAAAAAAGGTATGGTATTTGGATCTTTCTTCTTATTCATTTTTTTTTTGGAACGGACACTCCCTGACTTTGTAGAAAGCAGGAAATGTGCAGCACGATGCCGCATTTGGGACTCTGAACTCTGAAGGAAGGGCATGTGTACACATGCTATGCTGTACGCTTCTGCAGGTTGCAGGGTCACAAGTCACAACTGTCAAATTGCCCGCACTGTCCTTTCTCCTTTGCAGGAATTGTTAGCTCCATCTCCGTTCTCCGAACTCCGATCAAGGCCATGCTGCCATGCGCGCGCTGGGGGTTTCTTCCTCCGCTACCCCCAGTCCCCCACATGGTTTTGGTAGTTCGTGACGTCCTGCACTTCTATCTCGTCACTAGTTTTTGTGAGATTGGGTTCATCGGGACAGGACGGCTTCGCAAGGACATGTGATTTGATTCTTCCATAGAGGTTTACTTCGTTTTCATGGGCTCCTAAATCGCAGATCAGCTAGCATCGACTCTATTATTGGAGCTTAGTTCAATGGTGGTGGGTAGGTGGAGTGGACATCTGAATCCTTCAACGCTAACGAGCTGCGAAAATGACAGAATCAACCCTATTCTAGTGGTGCAGTACGTATGTATACTTCCTTTCAGCCATTCTTGACAAAGTGACCGTATTCGTGTGTATATATACTTCTTGAATACTTCAACGTCATAAAACTCGTCCGTCGCCATCACCATCAGGGACTCAGGGTCTCAGGCTGCACATAGCCACATAGGCGACTTGTTGTGTAGGTACGGGGCAGCTGTGAGCTGGGGCTGCACTATGCTTCGCGGCTTAGTTGTGTCATTTTCACTCAGCGTGAGGTGTCCATCAGACGGCCATTGCACAATCACAAATGCAGTACAGAAGTGCGGAGACTGTCTCCAGAAGCTGAAGCTATGTGATCAATCTGCCATGTGTCCATGAGTCCATGTGACAAACTGACAACATTGCTAGATTCACTCTGCTTGTTTCGAGGCAGTACACTTACCGCTTGCCGCTGAAGGATTTTTCCCGACGAATCCAAGGAACCATGTGCACTGGTCAGCGCTGCATCGCTATTTTCCAAACTTGCAGAGTACACTAACGAAGAATGGCCCCGTTCGTTTCATTGAATAAAAATATATTGTTCTGCCTAATTTTTTGTGAGAGAAAAATAAAAATAAAATAAACTGAAAAAGACGGAAGGGCCGATGTCCGTCAACATAAGCGCAGCTACGCATAATTAGTTCAGCTTGTACGCGATCACGCACCATCAGATGCTGCTGCCGCGTGGTTTCATCATCGTGTCTGTCTCGTCGGTGAGCGAGCATAATTGCAAGAACGCATTGCAACGCCGCCTGGACGCCTGGACCTGGAAGTGGAGCTATCTGTGAGACACTGAGACCAACGACTTTGACCCCCACCAATTTTACTGTCTGGCTACAGGGAGCGTGACAGGACCGCATCATGTCGCTGCCCAAGGTGCCGACTGCCACATGGCTTGCCGCTTGGCGCCTGGCAACTTCCACTGTGTGTAGGACAGAGAGAACAGGTGAAGGGATGGATAGCCCTTTCGCCGCGCGCGTCGGTGTCGGTGGTTACTGGTTCGAACATGGCAGAAACTTGGCCGGACCGCTGGAAGCACGGAAGACGGAACCGTCAACCACGGGTGCATCAGTGCATGGGAGGAGGCGGAACGCCGGAACCCTTGCCGCGCGGCAAGGGGGCCAGGACCAAGAACCTCTGTGGCGGCGGGGGCGCCATGACCACCCGGCGTCGCGGCGCGTGCTCGCAGGCCCAAGCCCGTGTATAAAAAGCCCAATATAAACATGAGATGATGGGATCGTGCGGGGCACTTCTGTGGTGGCCCACTGCTGTATTGGGCCGTACCTGCACCTGTGTATGATGGTCGACTTGTTTCCATCGTATTTTCCCCAAGTTTCTTCCGAAGAAGAGGAACGAACAGAGGTTATGCTTCTCGTATCTATCCCTAATAATAAAGAGCCATTTTTTTAAGTGACTACTCAACAATCGACTGATTTTTGTTTGTGTTTCAGTCGATTGTTTTCAACCAGTCGGAGTAGGACACGTACACATGTAGCCGGTACGTACGAAAACGGGTTGGTGTTTCTGTCGATTGTTTTCAACTAGTCGGAACAGGACACATGCACATGTAGCCGGTACGTACGAACACAGGTCGGTGGCACAACATGTGAATCGAAGCTTTGTCAAGTATCTAAGGCTACCAATTGTTGATGGGAGTGCCATGATCCTATTCTTAGATAGATCAAGCTCAGTGACATCCAGTAGTTTTCCAAGCGAGACAGGGAGCCACTCAACTTGGTCCACCAGCTTATCCTGGAGATTGAGCTCTGTAGTCCCCTTCTTTGCCGATGACTCTATAAGGCTTGCCACTTGGATAAGGCCAAGCTTTTCTGTGTCAGTACCTGCAGAAATTGATATATTAGACTTTATTAGGAGAATACAGACACTGATTTTTTTTTATGTTACCGTAGAAGAAGATGGTCTCATGCTAGGCCTAGAGAAAATATGGCTAACTCTCCAATCAGTGTAAGTTATTTACAGTTTTCACAACACGCTATAGAATTCTATTCGAAAGAAGTACTGGCCGCTATCCAAATAGTGAAAGTTCAGTTGAGATATCACTCATATGTATGAAGCAGAGAATCCTGGAATGTATAAAAACTACCTCACAGAATCACCACAAATCACCCCATGTCCTCTACTCCTATTACTACTGATAGTGAACTAATGGGAAGGAAAGTGTAGTTATTACAACCAAGTTACTAATACCATGGCAGCCTATGGGCAGATGATCTATACAAAACTATCGTTAGACAAAATCTTATGTTACCATAGACACTGAGTAAAACAAAATAAACAGCAACTTGGTGAATTTTACCATAGCACTACTGATAATTAAAGAAGAACATCCCAGCAATCATAAATTAAAAGTTGAGGAGTTTGCAAAAAGAATTAAGACCTCCTAGTTTTCCAAAGCAAAGCTGATGACCAACACTTGTTATATGCTGCTGGTTGCTAGCTTGCTGCTACTGCTATCTGGGGTACCTGCATAACAGATGGAGACAGGAAACAAGCTGCATAACTGAAAAGAGAGGGAAGCAGAATAGGAAACTTCAGAAAGGAAATTGCAGCCCGACTATCTTCCAGAAAGTAGCAGCAAGCTACAGCTGGCGTATGTAAAATATTACTGAACCTACATTCTACAAAACTAAACCAAAACTTAAATGAGAATTTGTGAAATGAGATGCAGGCAATCTGATCTCTCATGCTTCTCACATTCTCCCTTTCTCAAATCAAAGGCCGGAAGTCCGTAATTTTCCCATTAGAAAAAAAACTGTGATCAATTTTCTCAAAGGGAAAGGCCAATACAACAAAAGTTAACATTGAGTTGTTGCAACACAGCAGAACAGACTCAATGTCAAAAAAAAAGAGTCATGGTCAACCTGAACAAAGCTATCTATGTCAAAAGAATTCAGTTATGGACAGAGGGAAAACCAAAACTGCAGTTCGACAAGCCATACTTTTTCATCCAGATAGACATTTGCAAAATTGTAGTGCAACTCTATTTGCAAATTAATGAAAAAATAGTTCTGGGACCAGTTAAGCTTTTGGAAAGCCATATAGTGTCAAAACTCAAACAGAAAAAAAACTCCAGATCTTTATACTTGTATGCAAGCAAAACCAAATAAAGTTTTGCATTAGGTTGCACAATATGAGCCCTGAAATTTCAGTTATCTTGATATGTTCTATCCGACTGGTTGCTATCACTTATCAGGAACAGGAAGTCAAACTTCAAGTGGCTTTTGTTGAACTCTCCAGGAAACAATTGTCCATCACTATTCACTACTAAAAAAAGAAAATCTAGCTCACCTTTTGTGGTTCTAGAACTGAGATTTTCAGAACAAGACATTCCTGAAATGTGTTAATGTGAGTGATAGTGCTTATCTATTCGATCAGAGTCTGCATTAGCTACACAAAGCCAGTGAAGAAAAGCTGACAGACTCTGCACAAAAGTAAATTCTACTCTAAAGTAAGACTGAAAACTGAACTTTGAATGAAAATAGGCTACACTGATCTTAACCAAAACTTGAACATAGATTCTACAAGACTGAACCAAAAGAGTTGCTACTACTACGAATTTTCTGTAAATCACTGAACCACTAAAAACTGAGTTCCAAAGAAAATTTAAAACTGATACATTATAACTAAAAAATTTTCATGGAAACTGAAGATTGAGAGAAAATACAGGAACTTATACTGAATATATAACCTGAACCAAAATTCTACATACTCTGAAACCTGAACAAACAATGAAATGCTAAACTAAAATAAAACAAAAGTAAACTAAAAACTGAAGCGATAACTAAACTGAAACTAAAGTCTAGGTACCCTGAAACCTGAACTAAAACATCTACACTATGCCACCTAGCATGCAAGTAGATTTAGTACGGCGATAAGCATGTCACCAAACAAGGGTAGCAAGGAACGTGTGCACACAGATCTAATCAGACCATTTCTCCTGAGACGAGGTGAAAAAAGCCTGAGCACATGGGGTATGGGATGCCGTTGCTAGATCCATCGAGAAAAATAAAAACGGCAAGCAAGCACACAGGCTAAAGGAAATGTTCTAATCCTTTGACAATGGATGCCATCACTAGGTACCCTGAAACCTAAACTAAAACTGAAAAAAAAAAATTAAAAAAAAGGGCAGACCCAGTGCCGGAGGCTCCCACATGAGTGGGGTCTGGGGAAGGGATAAACCGAGACAAGCCTTTCCCCTACAAAATCTGCGGAGAGGCTGCTTCGAACCCACATTGTGGGTAAGGCTCAGGTACAAACCAGTGAGACATGGATCTGCAACTGAGCTACAGCTACCCATCCGCTAATGGGCCGAGCATGCATGAAACTGAAGCTAAAAGGAAAATAATAGAAGGAACTAACAACCATAAAAAACAAAGCACAACAGGCAAGCATGCAATGAATTATAAATGTAGATTGTTGTATCATGAAAGTTACATTGCACAGGGAATGAAACCACACTCGGCTCAGTCAGATACTACTATGAATTTTCTCTAACTCACCGAACCACTGTCATCCTAATGTACTTATGTACACAACCTAAACAAAATTTCTGCTTGTGGGAGCAAAACATGGCTAATTTCTCGCAATGAAACTAGACAGAGAGAGGCAACATGCCACTGTGGACTAGGGACAAAATAAAAAAGAACAGAGTCAAACTGCTGCTGAATAAAATATATATGATGCAGTGGCGCCTCCAAAAATAGATAACATACGAAATAGTAGTATCAGTTGCCAACAACAACAACAACAACAACAAAGCCTTTAGGTCCCAAACAAGTTAGGGTAGGCTAGAGTTGAAACCCAGCAGAAGCAATCAAGGTTCAGGCACGTGAATAGCTGTTTTCCAAGCACTCCTATCTAAGGCTAAGTCTTTGGGTATATTCCATCCTTTCAAGTCTCCTTTTATTGCCTCTACCCAAATCAACTTCGGTCTTCCTCTGCCTCTCTTCACGTTACTGTCCTGGCTTAGGATTCCACTACGCACCGGTGCCTCTGGAGGTCTCCGTTGGACATGTCCAAACCATCTCAACCGGTGTTGGACAAGCTTTTCTTCAATTTGTGCTACCCCCAATCTATCACGTATATCATCGTTCCGAACTCGATCCCTTCTTGTATGACCTCAAATCCAACGCAACATACGCATTTCCGCGACACTTATCTGTTGAACATGTCGTCTTTTCATAGGCCAACATTCTGCACCATACAACATAGCAGGTCTAATCGCCGTTCTATAAAACTTGCCTTTTAGCTTCTGTGGTACCCTTTTGTCACATAGGACACCAGATGCTTGGCGCCACTTCATCCACCCTGCTTTGATTCTATGGCTAACATCTTCATCAATATCATCTTCATCAATATCCCTGTTTCTCTGTAGCATTGATCCTAAATATCGAAATGTATCCTTCCTAGGCACTACTTGACCTTCCAAACTAATATCTTCCTCCTCCCGAGTAGTAGTGCCGAAGTCACATCTCATATACTCAGTTTTAGTTCTATTGAGTCTAAAACCTTTGGACTCCTAAGTCTCCCGCCATAACTCCAGTTTCTGATTCACTCCTGTCCGGCTTTCATCAACTAGCACTACTGTTTCTGATTCACTCCTGTCCGGCTTTCATCAACTAGCACTACATCGTCCGCGAAAAGCATACACCAAGGGATATCCCCTTGTATTGCTAAATGCTACTATATAAGCCATAAGCACAAAATTTGATCCAATATTCCAATGAAATGAATGATAAAAGCAATACTCATCATGGTTCTCAATATTTAGCAGCAGTATAGCAACAATAATTATTTGTCAATATAATGCATAGGTAGCTAATCTCACACACACACAGACACAAAGCACACCACTCGTACTGAAGCTGATGACCGATGATCTCCTCTCCTTGTTTATTTATTCTTCCTCTCACACACGTACAGTCACAGCAAGCTCGTTCACGAAAATTAAAAATAAACAGGATCCATGCAATGCAATGCAATGGATCGGATAGCAGCGCAGATGCCGAGCGCACAAGCAACAACTGAAACTCAATAACCTGAACAACTGAATCAGGATGGATTCAGTAACAAAAACTGGATGGGTTCAGTAACTAAAACTGAAACTAGAATACCGAAACAAAATCCAAACCACCGTGAACACTAAAAACACTACAGATCCAAGCTAACTTAGATCATAGCACACAGATTAGGGATCTGAGAATCAGTTTTTTTTGCATATTTCAGGGGAGGGATTCAGAAACGAACGGAAGCAAACTACAAGCAGATAGGATTCGGGTAGGGGAAGAGTACCTGCGCAGAGAAAACAGAAGCACGAACGAGCTCTCCCCACCAGCCGGGATGGACCAGGCGAACGAGATCTTCCACCGGACGGTTTAGGGGAAGCGATGAATCGACAGAGACCAAAACACAAACGGTGAAAATGAAAACCAAAACTCGATTCAGGGGATAGGGGAGAAGCGCTAAACTAGGCACTCCTGCGGCTGCCGCCAAAGCAGCGCCTCCCCCGGCTTCTGGAAGATGAACAGGAAGCGCAAGGGGGGGAGGAGTGCGGAGGATATTTCAGAGGAAGAGAGAGAGAGGAAAGGTTAGGCGCGGAGTTCGAAAAGATAACTGCGTATCGGATAATCGAGCGTGCATTCAGGCCCGTTGAGTTCCGAAAATTTTTGGCTTTGGCTACTATAGTATTTTCGTTTTTATTTAGCAAAAATTATTCTATGAATTATTTAGGCTTAAAAGATTCGTCTCACGATTTCTCGGCTAACTATATAATTAGTTTTTTATTCGTCTATATTTAGTACTTCATACATGTGTCGTAAGATTTGATGTGACAAAAAATCTTGAAAATTTTTGGTTTTTGGCTTAGAAACTAAACGGGCCTTAGACCCGATAGAGAAAACATAAAAGCTTCGTCTTGACGAAATCAATAAACGGGCTGAACAAGAACCCACAGAAACAAACCAGCCCAGAAAAAAATTCCGACCGACGAGGAAGAATAAAACAGCCGACTAATGAATAGAAATTCCGTTTTTCTTTCGTTCATTTTTTCCGTCTCCCTCTAGCTACGAAGTAACGGGGAGTTTCCTGTGGCCGGACTTATATATATATAACACGTCCCTGTTAATATAGTTCGCGTCTAAAGCAATATAGAATATGAATCCTAATCTAAATAGATTTATCAGATCCTTAATACTCTAAATAAAACTCTTATTTACCTAAACAAGCCCGCGGTGGTTTCCCGAAGGAACCACCGTCCACGTCGGTGAAAATGTTTTCGACCGTGCGATCGCGGTCTCAAGGCTCATGATTTTGTTAATCAGCTTTGGTTTTTGCTTTACCTCTTCGTTTCCAGCTTCTTACCACGGGTTCCTAAGAATCCATTAGCTTCTGATGTCCTTGAGCTCCATTGTGAAGCGCATCGGTTTCTCCTCGATCGGGTTTCTTCCCCTGAGTTTTCGGCTGTCTTCGAGCTGCAGGGTCGGTCCTCGTCCTTCTCGGCCCGACCGCTTTCCTCGCTCTTTTTCTCCTACTTCTTCCTCCACGGCCCGCTCCTCTGTTGTCGCCGTCCTCGTCGGAGCTCTTCGTCTTCCTCTTTGTTCTTCCTAGGGTTTGCCGTCGCGCCTCCTGTCTGCTCCGGCGGAGGTCTTCTTCTTCGTCTTTGTTCTTCCTAAGATTTCGCTTCGCACCTCCTATCTGCGCCGGTCTTCCTGCTCGCGTTCTTCCTCCGGGTGCGCCGCGTCTGGCAGATTCGGGGGGGGGGGGGGGGGGGGTTTTCGACGGGAGGGGGAAGCAGGGGGGAGAGGGGTTGGAAAGGGGGGAAAGGTGGACGCGCTCAGGGACAACGCCGCTGTTTGCTCCTACCTCGCCTGCTTCGCTGAGCTTGCCTAATTTCGTGCGTACGTTCTCGCCTCTGTCGCACTCGATCCCCTCTAGCCTAATGCGGCTTGTGTATATCTGTTCTGCTATGTTTGCTTATAGATGGATCTGTTGATTTGCCTGGTTCTGATGGCTTGGTCTCAAAACTCTTTGACGCAGGTTCGCATCATTGTTGTTCAAAGGTGTCGTTGGCCGAACATTGCTGTCGTTGTTGTTCCTGGTGCTCAATTGGATATCTGCCTAGCTGAGATACGCTCTTATTGGACTATCTTAGCTTCCAGGTATTACATGCTTTGTTCAGTGTATATGTTTCTTTGTTTTCTCATTGTTTGTGCTATGTTATGAAACTGATATTCCTTTGCTCTTCTGGCCCGTTTGCAAAATCGTTCAAAGGACGCGTACGGTTGTCGGAACTGTTTGAAGATCGGTTGTTGTCTTTTATTTGCCAAAAAAAGGGTCTTGCAAACTGATTTTCAAATTATCTTCTGTTTTTAAACGGCCCTACATATTTGTGCCTGGCAGACAGAGGCAGCAACCAAAAAAGTGTGCCCAGATTTGGACTGCTAATTTCGCTCGGTGTGTTAGATATGTTTTTTATCAATTTGTCCTACGTAGCTATGTTGCAAGAAGTTGCTTGCCGGTGCTGCCTACCTTATGTATCCTATATACATGAGATGGTACAGGATGGGAAAGATATATACGGTATAGAGGTTGAATTGACCACCGGTATGGTCCAGGGACCCTCAACAACACTCTTTTTCTGGGCTGAGCCTGCTGTGGATCCTGCCGTGGCCTACGAAGTAGCAGCATTGCAGGCTCTTATAGTTCTACAGGGGATATATGGATTTGTTATTCTTGATTATAGTGTTCATGGGCTTCAATTATATAGGGATCTAGCTCGTCATTTATTCTGCATTGCAAATAGAGGAGCTCAGCTTGCTAGATTGGTCGTGGCAGCGCCCAGCCACGATGTTAGACCGTTGTCGGCTGTTATAGCGTTCGCGCAGCAGGTGTTAGATGAACTTATCGTGCTGTCGCGTGATTGAGTGTCGGCATGTTTGTAGGGTTACAATTCCTATGTATTCTTTTCTGCTTTCATTGTACGCATCGCACCATTAATTATAAGAATGTTAAATGAGGTGACTTCAGTTACACCTCATTCAGCATCGGACTGTTTATACATCCATATTGTACTTCTCATCTTCATGTAATTGTTTTGGGTTTCTTCCACACTGTACATCCCGCTTCCAGTTTTCCTCTTTATATAGTCGTTTTGGCTCCTATCGTGCTTCGACCGCTCTTACTGCATGAACACGAACTGCCTATACATCTATATTTGTGCCTGTGCCTGAACTTGCCTGTTTCATATATTAATGTTTTGCCTTCTCCATTACTCATGCCGATCGTATTCGCTACATTACGCTCTTATAGAACTAGCTAGAACAGCAACAAAATGCACGTCAAGGAATCCATTAAGCCAGATCTTTGGTACTATCAGCTTGTTTGTGTACTGTTTTTCTGGATTATCTAGTGCATGTTAACAGACTCATGCGTATCGTACTCGGTACATTAAACTGTTATAGAATCAGGTACAACGCAAACAAAAGGTGCACCAAAGAATGTGTTATAGCAGTTCTCTGCTACTATCGGATTGTTTGTGCGCTGTTATTCTGGGTTATCCAATGTATGTTAGAGGCCCATAAACACCACATACTATTTTTTCCAAATATTTTTTTCCAAAAAAAAAATGGTTTCATTGTTTTATGTCCCTGGTAAGACGCACAACCTTCATCGTCTATGGAATACCAGACTGGTATGCCTGCTCAGCAACCACGTATGTAAACTGTGCTCTATTTTGCTTACATATCTATGTTTTCAGTGACCGCTGCTATATTCAGTGGCCTCACTATTTTGCTGTATTATGCTATCTAACAGTGGCTGCCTATATTACTCAGTGGATGCTTCGGTGGATATAGGCGCCTCTGCTGCTGCCGCAGCGAGGTCCCACCGTATAGAACCACGTATGTAGCCTACTATGTATAGTCCCATATGAGGCAAGAATATTGTATGAATCTTCTTATCTATTCTGTCCTTCGACCAGGAAATAACTTGTCATGTCCCATTCAAAGTCCTGATCCAACGCAGTGTAGACAGAAGAGGAGGAGGCTCCTAAAGCAGCATCGTCTTGTTTGGGGAGGTACTACAGCAGGTTTTACAACAAATGATGTTTTCATGACTCTGGCCTACAATATCGTTCAATCCTATACCCTGTGTATAGGTGCAGCCTCAGCATATAGTGCTAGCTTAGAGTGTGCTCAGTTCGATGATGATTTCGTAGAGGCTCTTAAAGGTAAAGGCCGTACCTTCGTATGCTGCATCTATCTTTTCCATCATCACCAGGCCTACCTACGGGTACCTAACTCGTCCATGTTTAACTCTCTCTTACATATGCATAAACCAGTTTCTTATCCTGGGAGATCATACCATGGACCACCTGCACAGCAGTGTTCTAACTGCAAAGCCATTTTCTGGAATGCTGAAAGTGTTGGTAAAGAAGCACGCACCTCTTCTGGATCACTTATTTACAACAAGTGCTGTAAAGGAGGCAGAATTATTATTCCTCCGTTCCTTCCTAGGCCTAAACCCTTAGTGTCTTTGGCAAGATTTGATGGAGGATCGGTCTCTAACAAGTTTATGAAGAATATAAGACGCTACAATTGTCTTTTTGCATTCACCTCTATGGGAGCCAATATAGATCGAACCATGAATGATGGCAGGGGTCCTCCGGTTTTTAAAATTTGTGGACAGATTCATCACCGCATCGGCTCTTTGATACCTCCACATGGTCGCCCTCCAAAATTTATTCAGCTATATGTGTATGATACATCAGCCGAGGTTGAGAACAGAATTGCCTCATTAGAACATGAAGACACAATAGCATCAGATCTAGATCCTACTATTGTACAATCTTTGGTTGATATGTTGGATGAACATAATTTGTTTGCAAAGCAATTTAGAATGGCCAGGGACAGATTAGCAGGCAATGAGGCTGAAGATTTTGTCATTCACATTGTTGGTCCAAAAAAAGGAGATCCGTCTCAGTACAGTTTACCAACTACAGATCAATTGGCCATGCTTGTGGTTGGTGATTTTAGCTGTCAAGAATTTGAGCGGGACATTATTGTGCAGAAACAGACAGGAGATCTAGATCAAATCTCTGCTTTGCATCCTGCTTTCATGGCGCTTCAGTATCCTCTGTTGTTTCCATATGCTGAACATGGTTGGCAGACTGGTGTTTTATACACTGGTGCCACTCAATCAGCACAGAATGCTCATGTAAAGCTAACCATGCAAGATTACTACTGCTACATGTTCCACTATCGAAGAAATGAGCCCAATCCTTATTTATGTTATGGCCCATTGTCAACTCAGGCCAAGGTTGATGCCCGGGCCTGCGTCGATGAAAACAGACTGAAATATATAGTGGATCATCAGGCTGATATCAGGATGGAAAGTATTCAAGGAATCTGTGATGCTATTAGCAGAGGTTCCCAAGAAGGAAGTGAGGTTGGTAAAATGACCGTGTTACCGGCATCATATACAGGCGGTAGACGTTATATGATACAAAATTATCATGATGGTATATCTATCTGCCGAGAATACGGTCCCCCTGATTTCTTCGTTACATTTACATGTAATCCTAAATGGTTAGAGATTTCTGAGGCTATCTTTGAGCCTAGACAGAGACTAGGTGATAGGAATGATATAATTGTCAGAGTGTTCAACATCAAGTTAGAAGAACTTCTGCATGATATTAGATGTGGTAAACCCTTTGGACCTTGCAACGCAGGTATAGTCATCTACAGACATCAAAACCATCCTTTCTATCTATGTCCATTTGTCTACTATCTCTTCCACATCCTAAATATTTCCTATTAAAATGTAGTGCTCCACACTGTAGAGTTCTAGAAATGCGGACTTCCACATGCACACATAATCCTTTGGACTTCAAGAGATACATCTGATCCAACTTCTGCAATGATAGACAAATATGTGTCTGCAGAAGTGCCTGATCCAAGAAATGATCCGCTAGGCTATGCTCTTGTTGCAGAGCACATGATACATGGACCCTGCAGTCAAACCAATCCTAGGTGTCCATGCATGAAGAACAATAGGTGTTCCAAGCATTTTCCCAAACCATACCAGCCTGCAACTACAGTTAATTCTATTGGCTTTGCTGTGTACAAGAGACCTGAGAACAATCTCTTTGTTTGCAAAGGAGGCCTCCAAATGGATAACAGATGGGTTGTTCCATATAACATCTTCCTCCTTAAAAAATATCAGGCACACATCAATGTTGAGTGGTGCAATAAAACTACATTCATCAAGTACCTCTTCAAGTATGTAACCAAAGGAGCTGATTGTAGCAAGGCTTATCTATAGAGAGTCAAGAGAGGCCAGCAGGCGCCGTATGATGGTGAAACAAAAACTATAAATGAGATAAAAGAATATCTTGATTGTAGATATATCTGTGAGCAGGATGCATGTTGGAGAATGTTTGGATATGATATTCATAGACACTATCCAGCAGTAGAAAGAATGCCTGTGCATCTTCCAAACGAGAATTTCATAACTTTTAGTGCTAGAGCAAAGATGGATAGGTTAGTATCTACCGAGTTTTTAAAAAGAACAATGTTAACTCAGTGGTTTGTCTACAACGAGCTTTTTCCTGAAGCTAGAGCATTGACCTATCCTGAGTTTCCTTCGAAATGGATATGGGATCAAAGAGATAGAAGGTGGACAAAGCGGAAAAACCAGCATGGTAAGATAGGCCATCTTCACTATGTACACCCATTAGCTGGAGATCGGTACTATCTTCGCATGTTGCTGCTAACAGTTAAGGGTGCAACAAGCTATGAACATCTCAAATTCCACAACCGAACATATCATCGTACATTCAAAGAGGCGTGCAAGTCCCGTGGCCTTCTTGGTGATGATCAAGAATGGTACAACGCTTTCGATGAGGCAGCAGCTTAGGCTACTTCACCGCAGCTTCGTAGCCTATTTGTCACAATGATGCTGTTCTGCGAAGTTGGTGATGAAAACTCTTTCTTCGAGAAAATTTGGCACCATCTAGCCGACGATATCGTCTACCAGTACAGAGATATGATTGGTGATCCTAACTATGTGTTGCCTGATTCAGTAGCTAGGGATTACCTTCTGGATGAACTTTCCACTCTTTTTTCTCAGAGTGGCAGGAACATAGCTGATTTCAACTTACCTCCAAAGACACATGCTGAATATCCTATTCAAAACAATCGCCTTGTCGAAGAAGAGCTATCATATCCTGCTGATCCATTGATTGACATGAACAATCCAACTGCTTTCCTTAATGAAGATCAAAGAAATGCCTTCTATAAAATAGTCCACAGAGTGCAACAGAACGAGCCCAGGTTTTTTTGTATCAGGATATGGGGGAACTGGTAAAACATATTTATGGAATCGAATAGTAGGCTATCTCAAAGGACACAAAAAGATTGTTCTTATTGTGGCATCTTCCGGGGTAGCGGCGCTGCTCTTACCAGGGGGACGGACTGCTCATTCAAGATTCAAAATACCTTGCGAAGTGGAGGATGATATGATCTGTGATGTTAGCAGGGGCACCGTGCTTTCAAAGCTTATTGAACTTACAAGCCTTATTATTTGGGACGAAGCCCTTATGGCTAATAGAAAATGTTTTGAAGCATTAGACCACACATTACGCGACATAGAAAAAGTAAAAAACCCTGAGGCTGTAGATATTCCATTTGGTGGTAAGGTTGTCGTGCTGGGAGGGGACCTCAGGCAGATCTTACCTGTGGTTGAAGGAGGTACAAAACAAGATGTCATCAGTGCTGCTATAATCACCTCACGCTTGTGGGCTCATGTAGAGGTGCTCAGCTTAAATCAGAACATGCGATTAGTATGTTCGCCGAATGATGCTCACCAATAACAGGAGGTCGCTGTGTTCAGTAGATGGATATTAGATATTGGTGAAGGTAAAGCACCCTCCTTTTCAAAGGATGGAGAAGATGAAACAAGCTGGATTACAATACCTAAAGAATTGCTCATAGTGCCTGGTGAGGATGAACTTGCAGCCATTATGCAGTCGGTATATCCTAACTTTGAGACCAGGTACAGAGACCCTCTGTACCTTTCGTAAAGGGCCATACTAGCTCCAACAAATGAACTCACACATACAATAAATGAGTACATGGTTCCCTTAGTTCAGGGCAGAGAAAAGGAATATCTCAGTTCGGATACTATCGCCAAGGCCACTGCTCAACATGAGGCATATGATCTTCTATATCCTATTGAGTTCCTTAACTCAATTAATGGTAATAACTTCCCGCAGCATCGAATTGTACTCAAACGAGGAGTTCCTATAATGCTGTTGCGTAATCTCAATCAAAGAGCAGGCCTTTGCAATTGTACAAGGCTGACTGTAACCTCTATAGGAGAATGGACAATTGAGGCAAAAATTATGAGTGGGCGCCATGCAAATCAAACATTTGCAATTCCACGCATAACTCTGTCTCTCAAAAGTAACAAGTGGCCATTTGTTCTGCAACGACGCCAATATCCTATAAGAGTTTGCTATGCCATGACAATCAATAAAAGTCAGGGACAAACATTATCAACTGTTGGCATCTACCTCCAAAAACCGGTCTTCACACATGGTCAACTCTATGTAGCTGTTTCGCGAGTAACGACAAAACAAGGTCTCAGAATCTACATAGAAGATGATGATGGCAATCCCTCCAATGAGACAAGAAACATTGTATACAAAGAAGTTCTCCAACATCTAGCTTAGCCGCTAAATGCAGGGTCATTCTATAGTTACTTCGTAGCTAAAATGGCCTTCATGGCTACATCTCATCAATAACCCCACGTTTGGTCCTACTAATATTTGCTGGTATAATCTCATGTAGTACACAAATGAGGTTATAGACCAGTGTACATATATGTGTTCTGTTTCAAAAACCATGCCTATGTGCTTTGGCTTACTCAGCACTGACCATATGCATTAGTGTATAGTAGACAGCGCAAATGTACCTCTCTATGTAAACGCCAGGCAATGAAATTGTTACTTTTGGTGCTCATGATTTGCATAACTGGTTCTACATCTTTCGCCACTGTACCTCGATGTATTTGGGTTCTCCTCAAACTATATGTACGCATAAATAACTTTATAAATTGCTGCTCTGTGTGTGCCAGGTCCATCATGCAGGAACCAGCCTTTCTTGACAAACTAGAAAAAGGACGCCACTCGCATGGCATTGTTGTTCGAGTCATAAGGAAGTGGATTCACTATGAAAACAATGGATAGGGTCCACCTCAGTACGTTGGGATGGTTGTGGCGGACGCAAAGGTACTGGTACCAGTTCTTTAAAAAATAGTAATACTATCTTTGTGTTAACCATAAGCATCGCATATTTACAATCAGCAGAAACAGTTCTTCCTACACATTGACATGCAATCTAATCAGCTTAATACCTACAATAACAGGGAAATGCTATATATGCTAAAATTTCAGATGACCTCATAGATGGCAAAGCCTATCTTTTCAATGTTGGCAAAGTTTATGTTGTTAAGAAATTTGTCGTCTAGAATGCTAAAAAAAGCTACAGAGCAGTTGACAAGAACCTCATGATAGACATTACAGACTACACAATAGTTGAGCTTGTTCGGAATCCTCCACACTCAATTCCAGAGTACATTTATAGAATCACTCCATTACGAGCCATTAGACCAGCGCGAGTCGTCTTCAACCTGACAGGTGAGCTATTTTGTCAAATAGCATTTCTAGATAGATTTACCTTCGACGTGCTATATAAATCTGCTAACTAACAAAGTTGCATCGATCTTTTTACTAGATGTCCTTGGATATCTCATTAAGTATGAGGCAGCTCACACATTTGTTCCTAAGAACATGGAAAAGGCTAAAACACTCAGAGAAATCTACATTAAGGATTTAGGGTATGTATCACTTGCCCGGACAATAACTTAAATAACAGTGCTTCTGTCCTACTGCCTGACAATCTACTTTTATGCAGTGAAAATGTTATGAAGATTACCCTATGGGGTGAACATGCCACAAATTTCAGTATCGACAGCATATACGATGCTATAGCTGGTAATCTTATTGTTTGCCTTGTCGTTGGTTGCATACCGCGTGAAGATTTCAAAAACAATGGTAGAGCCTTCTTTTCCAGATTGGTCTCAACATTTCTGAATATATTTACATATGCATTGGAGACTAACATAGCTTTAAGATACATGCGCTACAAGCCATTTTATTCCTTACTACTGCAGATCAAACATGCCTAACTGGAAGCTCAGCTTGCGCTTACTATTTCAACCCTACCATTCCAGACGCCCGTGCTTATCACTCCAGGTATAGCCACATGGAGGTCAACCCAAACAAAAAAAAGAAGACACAGACAGACAAAGATGCCTGAACGTTTGTGCTAATATGCTTTCTATCATCAGGTTCAAGGATACACCAGTCTACATCGAACAACCTGCACCAGAAGAAGAGGCAGTTGAAGTTTCGGTCCAAGACATTCAGCTACCAGAAAAAACTATAGCTGACCTGAACCACATTGATCCCTTTGATGACATGGTAAACAACAGAAACCTGTAAACTCATCCTCCTAAGCAGCATCTTATTACAGATGTTCCAGACGGATTTTATAGCTCTTTCACCAATGCCATATCAATTTTTTTTCCAAATTTGTTAGCAAACCAGGACCGGTTATAGTGTAAAAACTTCTGAATTACTTGCTGCGGTGCAGGAAACAGGACCATATAAAGTTGCAGTAACGATTGTGTCTATTACAAACACTACTAACTGGTGGTACATGTCTTGCAAGCCATGCAAAAAAAGAGCTGATCAACAGCTAGATGGTACCTACAGATGCCCAAAGTGTGAAGGCACAACCACAGTTCCTAGGTAACTTTTTAGTAGTTTTATACCATTTACAATCCGTACATGAACTGAATATTTTCCAACGTATCTACACCTTTCATTATTTATAACTTGTGCAGGTACCTATTATCATTTGTTGCAAAAGATGACACAGATGAAGCACGGTTCTTTGCATATGATGATGAAGCAAGCAAAATAATTCAAAAAGACTGCCAGGCATTGGTGAACCCATTGCATATAAAAGAAGGATTGCCTCAGGCAATGAGCAATATACTTAACAAGACATATGTGTTATCAGTTGATCTTACCGACGAATCGTGCAAAAGTATGAAAAAAAGGCAGTACCAAGTCAAAGCAGTTTTAGACAGGCCACCGAAGCGGCCTTCGCTGCATATCATGGCAACATCTCCGTATCACCCACCTCACACAACAAGCCCAACACCAATCATTGAGAGTCCAGAGCATTCGGCCGATCTACTTCTAATTGAGGCCGCTGCACAATCTGTAAGCAGATTTTACAGCTTATTTAGCAACACCATTCTAGCTTATTTACCTGTAGTCCACTCAACAAAATTTTCGTGTTACAGACTCCAGCACCTGGTAGCGAACTAGACCATGAAGCCTCCAAACATGATGTCGACAGGTACATAATAATCCACCATTCTACATTGAAACTCCATAATAGATAAATACATATATACTGCTTACAGGCAATGTACGTAATCAGTGAACAATTCCAATTTATGTAAGGTCACCAACAACATGGACAGGTGCGGTATAAGTTTTTCTCTTACAACAATTCAGTCAAAAGTCGTCAGCTCCACCCAGCCGCTCGCCTCGCCGCCGCCGCCCACCACCAGCACGCTGCTGGCTGCGGTTCCTGCACCCAGCTACCAGCAGCCCGACTCGACCGGACTGGCCGGCGGTCATCCAGCGCGCTGCCATGGCCCCTGCCCCCTGGTGATCTGTTTTGGTGCCGGAAGTGACTCCTGCAGATCGTGCATGCAACCTATTCGATGATTTGCTAGACCAAGAAGGAGGGAGATCAACGCAGCAGCAAAAAACAGAAGCAGAACCATTTTATCAAACCTTGAGCATAACCATGAGAGTCTCCCGGCGACCACCCCTCCCACCCACCCTTCGCCGCCCCACCACCACCTCCTCGTCTCCTGGCAATGGTGCCTGCTGGTGATCCCCTGACGCTCCTCCGGCCATGGGTTCCTCATCCGATCTGGTCAAGCGGCTTGACTTTGATCGTGGTCTGGAATTCCAAGATGAAGTTCGTCGTCTCTTCAGATCGCCGGTACATCATCCATCCCCAATCCCTGATGGCTCTTTCTTTCTGCTCGTCACGTTCCGGCGCTTCCTCTTTCGTCTGATGGAAGAATCAGTCTCCCTTGCACTCCAATCTTGTTTGGGTGGTCGGGCTTTGGATTTCCACGTCAAGTTCTTGAGTAACAACCACTTTCGTTTCTCGATGTTTTCAAAACAAGTTGGCTTTCATATCTACAAACTCCGTCGTGTTATTAGTTCCAGTTTTGATTGCTATTTTCATTTATGGAACAATGGCACTCCTCACTGGGAGCGTGAGAAACGTGCTTGGGAAATCGAACAGGAAAAAGAGTGGACTAAAGTTCTTTCTAAGAGTTCCAAAAAGGACGCTGCTAAATCTCACAAGAAGGTCTCTTTTGCCAAGAACTTAGTTCATCACTCCCCCGTCAAATCCTCCCCTGTGAAGGAGAAGATATCCTTCGGTGCTTTCTCTGTTCTTGCTGTCACCTCTCCTGGCAATCTTGTTTTTGGAAACACCGATCTTAAGTATGGAATGGATCACATTCATGCTTTTCAGCCTGGAGCCAAGCAGGATCGTGTTCTAAAATCCGAGATGCAACGGTCGCCCAGCATGCAGAGGCCTGGAGAAATTCCCGACGCTAATGCTACGGCCAGGGCGAAATCTTCGGCCCATATTTCAAACTCTAAATCTCTTGTTACTGGGCCTCGCTGCTCTAGCTGTTTCAGTCTGGGTCACCTCAACGCCAAATGCCCTGGGAAAATCCGATGCTGGAAGTGTTCAAAATTTGGTCACACACGGAAAATGTGCTCCACAAGTTCAATTCCTATTTTTATGTGGCAGCCAAAACTAATTATGGATGATGATCGCACTTTACCACACAGCCATGTGACTCGAGTCAAGCACAGATTGGTGTGGACTCCAAAGATCCCAATATGCAAGGCTTCTGATATCCTTGATTCCTGCACTGGCTCCCCGGACTCTTCGCATTCCCTTAACCAGGATCAGTTGTTTGAAGGTGTTGTTGACGAAAGTAGCTCTTCATCCAATGATGCCACGTCTGCGCCGTTGGAAGAACGTGCCCGCTTTGCAGCTGCCCAACAATGTTGTGCCAATGCTTTGATATTCAAGAGGAAGGATTTACCAGATGACGTTTTTGTCCGAGGTTCAACTTCATCTGCTCCCATTATCATTGATAGAAATGCAATGCAATCTGCCCTCCTCCAACCAGCCCCTGCTGCTGTTACTGGTATGGAGATCGTCCCATGGAAGCCAGTTTTCGATGTGCTAGCTCTCCAGCTCTGGCCTGCAGTAGTTAAGAGCAGACGTGAAGCAAATGCTAGAGCAACTATTGTTCCCTCTGGTCCTGTGATCCTTTTGGGCCCCCCACCTCAGTTTGAATTTCAATCAGAGCAAATCAGGCCCAGCCCATCACTCACTCAGGGCCAAAAGAGCAAGGCAGCTAATGAGAAGAAGACCCTCGCTCTCCCAACTACTATATCTGAAAGTAGTGCTTCCACACCTTTGGTTCAGAGTACTGTGAGACGCAGTTCCAGACGCACTGCTAAATTGGATGGATTCTGCCCTGTCAGACTATCTGCCAATCCATCGAAGAAACGCAAAATAGCCGTGGTCCAGATTAACGAATCAACAGGAGAGGTTGCTCCTGTTGACATTTTTGTGCTGCAAGGTTGGGGTATCGACTGTGGTGTGGCTCCTGGCGAGCTCACTGAAGACGCGCTGCTGCAAGCGCCAATAGGCCAAGTTCCCAATGAAGATCACGCCAACTAGCCTTCTTGTAGTGCTGGAGAGGCCTACATGCTTTTGCTATATCTATCATCCTGTTAAATGGTCTTTTTATCTTTCCCTTTCATATGACAATGTCGTTTTTCCTACAAATTCTTTTCTATCGTGGTACTGGGGGATGATCATGCTCCTGAACACTTATGTTCTCTGGCTGTTGAGCTTATGCTCAAATGCTTTCTGGCCTTTGAACCTTTTCTGTTATGCATCCATCTTCATTCTTTTGTACCTGATTATGCTAGTCATAATTAGGTGGTTTTATCCAACCCACTTGTTATGCAATGAATACACGAAATTGGCAGATATTATGTTGGAACATTCGGGGAATTAACGCGTCAGAAAAGTGGGATGCAGTTCGGAATAAGATTGAGGAAAGCGCAAGCTCTGTTATATGTCTGCAAGAAACGAAACGTGAGGTTTTTGATATTTTGTATATCAAAAAATTTGCTCCGCGGCGTTTTGATTGTTTTGATTTCATCCCATCGGTGGGAGCCTCGGGAGGCATTCTTGTCCTATGGAACAGCAATGTGCTTTCAGGAACGGTTCTTGATAAACAAAGTTTTGGCATCACTGTGGGTTTCACTTCAGTGCATAATAGAGAGACATGGAAGCTAACCACAGTCTATGGGCCTTGTGATGAACCTGCACGCTCTGATTTTATCAATTGGTTCCGTGATCATTATATCAATGACTCCGACAACTAGATTTTTTTGGGTGATTTCAATTTTTACAGATCTCTCAATAATCGCAATAGACCAGGAGGTAATCTTGCTGACACTCTCATCTTCAATGATGCTATTGGTCACCTGGGTCTAGTTGAGTTGCCACTGAAGGGGCGTGCCTTCACATGGAGTAATATGCAGTCTGATCCGCTTCTAGAACAACTAGATTGGTTCTTTACTTCGGCAAATTGGACCATTGACTTCCCCAATACAGAAGTCCTCCCCCTAGCTAAGATCACCTCAGACCACATACCCTGCAAGGTGATTGTCAGCACAAGTATACCCAAAGCGAGCTTGTTTCGGTTTGAAAATTTCTGGGTACAGCAGAATTACTTCCAAGAAACAGTGATGGATTGTTGGATGAGCACCCCTAGACAAAATGATGTAGCAAGGAATATTTCCTCAAAATTCAAAGCACTCAGAGCAAGATTGAAGCATTGGAGCAAGGATATATCCAACCTTCGACTCTTAATTAGTAACTGCAATAGTGTCATAGGTTTTCTGGATGGCCTGGAGGATAGAAGAGGCCTATTTAATCCAGAAATCAATCTTAGAAATGCCGTCAAAAAGCAACTCCAAACCTGGCTTCACTACAAAAATCTCTATTGGAGGAATCGGTACACAGTCAACAGAATAAAACTAGGAGATGAATGCACCAAGTTTTTCCATGGTATGGCAACCATCTCTTACAGAAGGAATGCCATCTCCCAGATTATGAACGATCAAGGAGTTTGGATTCAGGATCATGCAGGAAAGGCAGGGCTCTTGTGGACTGCATTCAGAATCCGCATGGGGACAACATCTGAACCGGTCATGCTTTTCGATCTAACAAGTCTGATCACGCAGATTGACGGCCTGAATGTGCTCACTATGCCAATTTGTCATGAGGAGATTGACATGGTGATCAAGCATATGCCCAATGACAAGGCGCCGGGACCGGATGGTTTCAACGGGCTTTTCCTGAAAAAATGTTGGCAGCTAGTTAAGAGCGATTTCTATTCGCTATGTGCAGACTTCTATGCTGCAAGGATCAATTTAGAGTCTATCAACACCTCTTACATCACATTGGTACCCAAGAAAGACAGCCCAGAAACGGTTAATGACTTTCGGCCCATATCACTCATGAACATTTCGCTCAAAATAATAACCAAGATACTGGTAGACAGATTGCAAGCAGTTATTTTACGAATTGTTCATAGCAATCAGTACGGTTTTATCCGTTCCCGCACGATACAGGATTGTTTAGCTTGGAGTTATGAATATATACATCAGTGTCACCAGTCAAGGAGGGAAATAATCATTTTGAAACTTGACTTCGAGAAAGCATTCGACACAGTGGAGCATTCAGCCATCATTCAGGTTATGTCACATATGGGCTTCCCCGAGAAATGGCTAGCTTGGATCCAAGCAATTCTATCTTCTGGTTCTTCTGCAGTCTTGCTTAACGGGGTCCCAGGAAAATTTTTCAAATGTAAAAGGGGAGTTCGACAAGGGGATCCACTATCCCCTCTCTTATTTGTTCTTGCAGCTGAACTACTACAAATTCTTGTCAACCAAGCAATGGAGATAGGCTTGCTCAGATTGCCAATACCTCAGTCGATGAGTGAGTTTCCCATTGTCCAATATGCTGATGACACATTGATGCTTCTCCAAGCTGATGCTAGGCAGTTGTTCTTCTTAAAATCACTCCTGCACAGCTTCTCCATTTCGACTGGACTACAGGTGAACTACAGAAAATCACACATGTACTCCATCAATATCTCACAGGACAAACTAGCTCTGCTTGCCAACACATTTGGCTGTGATGTTGGCTCAATGCCATTTACATACCTGGGACTGCCAATGGGTACAACAAAGCCACGTATGGAAGACCTTACCCCAATGATGGACAGAGTTGAAAGAAGATTATCGGCATGCTCCACCTGGTTGTCATACTCCGGGCGACTTGAAATGGTAAATTCAGCCATCACCCCTATCACCACCTATGCCATGTGCACCATCAAGCTCCCAAAAGGTGTGATCGACAACATTGACAGAGCCAGGAAGCAATGCCTCTGGCGTGGAAATGATGCAGAGAAGAAAGGAGGAAATTTAGTTGCTTGGCCAGTGGTCATGAGACCCAAAGAAAAGGGGGGATTAGGTGTCCTGAACCTCCGCCTACAGAACGATGCGTTGCTCCTAAAACACCTAAGCAAATTCTACAATAAAGCAGACATACCCTGGGTGCAGATTGTCTGGTACAAGTACTACACTTCTAAAGTACCTCATGCTGCGAGAGAAATTGGCTCTTTTTGGTGGAAGGATGTCCTTCGGCTCAACACTATCTTTAGGCAAATTTCCAGGTGTGAGTTGGGCAATGGTTCCTCAGTCTGCTTCTGGGATGATCTTTGGGCAGATTCAATTCTATCCCAAATGTATCCACGCCTTGCTTCGTTTGCCAGGAATGATGATGCCTCTGTCATGGAAATTATGCAAGCTGAAGACCTTGATAGTATTTTTTCCTGCCTCTGTCACAGCAAGCTCTTCAGGAGCTAGAAGATCTCCAGGCTCAATTACAGGTGCTGCCATATAATGAAGAGGCTAAGGACATTTGGGTGCCTGCATGGGGGGCTAGGTACACATCAAGGCGCTTTTACTCTCATGTCTTCAGTAACATGGAGTCACACCCAATCTTCAAGGCAGTGTGGAAATCCCGATGCACTCCACGTGTCAAGTTTTTTGCTTGGCTCATCTTGGTTGATCGTCTGAACACCAAGTCGATGCTGCGTCGTAGACATCTAAATATTCTGGATGACACTCTCTGCATCATGTGTGACAGTGGAGCTGAGGAGACCATCGATCATCTATTTTTTGAGTGCACTTTTGCCCAGGAATGCTGGGCAGCTATCCACTTCGAATGGGATGATTTATTGCAGCTTAATGACAGATTGACTCAAGCAAGAACGACTAATAACCTTCCCTTCTTCACGGAGGCAGCGTTGATAGCGGCATGGGAATTGTGGAAGCTTCGTAATGATAAAGTTTTTCAAAGAAGGAATCCGAGTCTTAGTTTATGGTTAGCTAATTTCAAGAGTCAATGTCTTCTACAGTCTATTAGATGTAAGGAGGACCTTAGGTCATCCTTCTGCGTTTGGCTTGCTGCTTTCAGTTAGAAACTTGTTGTAAGTATGTATACTCTCTTTTAATCTAATTTAAAAAGGTGGGTACTGTGGGGATCCCCCACAGTCTTTTTCGGTCAAAAACATGGACAGGTGCTCGCAAGAATCTCTTCGGCCACACCGATTCGGCCGAAACTACAGACAAACAGGAAGAACAGCGTGCCAAAGAACCGCGTCCATCCTCTTCGGGGTCAAAATCAAAGAAGTATGCTTTCAGGAATTTTAACTTACAATCTTTTTATGTCCAAACATGTTGACATACAAACTCTAAACATAGAAACCGAGTATAGTGCTGACTGATTTGTTCCCAGGCAGAAAAAAAACAACCAGGAAGATGATGCAGATAGCCACTCGCAGGAGTAAAGCAGCATCTCTGGTACGCAGGAGGTAACATTCTCCAAACACCATCTGACTAATATGTACCAATAAACAATCAAAAAGACAAGATCTTCCTTGCCAACTCTTATCACATAACTGACTTAGTTCTGGGCAGACACATTAACAATACATTGTCTCACACCAGTTAGGTTCAAATACTAAACATTCTTCCTTTATTGTTCTAATTAGGTGCTGCCGCACTATTGCCGACATATAACAAGCTTTTGCGTCCTACAAAGAACTGTTGTTCGAAGAAATAAAACCTATATGTAAATTATCGAAGTACAATGTATCGACTTCTGTGCTGCATGCATCAGGCTATGATGCATCAACTTCTATATACTATCTGTCATGTCTGTGATCTAGACATAGCTATGGGAACCACGTACTATAGATGTATCAGTTCGAACTGAAACTATATTAGCCTTCTGTAAATCCCGTTTTCTTAGCATTACCATGCTCCACAAAGAATCTATGTGCCACCAGGTGATATCCAGCAAACGAAATTTAGCTATACACAAACCTCGCAAATATAAAAAAAGAAATCTATGTTACAAAATAAAACAAAAAGCGGTTCCCACAAATACACTAAAAGGCGGTTCCCACTGACGCGCGCACTGACACGCGAATGCGCGCGCCACCATACTAGTAATAATCAAATACAAACAGATCCTTTGGCCTTGTTTAGTTACCCTCAAAATTCCAAGTTTTTTCACTCTCTCTCCATCACATCAATTTTTAGCCATTTGCATGGAGTATTAAATGTAGGTAAAAAAAATAACTAATTGCACAGTTTAGTTGGAAATCACGAGATGAATCTTTTGAGCTTAGTTGGTCCACGATTGGACAATATTTACCAAATAAGACGAAAGTGCTACTATTCATCGGGTTGAAATTTTTTTCAATCTAAACAAGGCCTTTGTTTTGATCCTGAGCACCAGTATATATATTCCCTCCCCTGCATTATGTGCGTGTGCACAGAGTCTTATATATTTGACGCCAGCCCAGCACCACCGTGCAATCAAGGATGCGTTAATTCCTGCCTGCCATCTCTTGGGCCGCGGACCATGTAATCCCCATCACAGTCGTCGTCCTCCTCGATGCTGCCATGCATGGCTTCCCAACGCGTGCAGTAGCTTCACATCTCTCGAGACGCGTCAGGTGACCCACACGCATATGCTGCGCATCATATCGACGGCTACTCCACCGCCGAGGGGATGGTCCAGCAAGGCGAGTTCATCGAGTCCCGCACGTTCAGCGCCGGCGGCTACAAAGCGGCGGCTGCGCTTCTTCGCCTTGTTTGGTTGAGGTGAAAGTTAGAATTTGGCTATCGTAGCATTTTCGTTTTTATTTAACAATTAGTGTTTAATTATGGACTAATTAGACTCAAAACGTTCATCTCCTAATTTTCCATCAAACTATGTAATTAGTTTTTTTTCATCTACATTTAATGCTCCATGTATACATCGTAAAATTCGATGTGATAGATACTGTAGCAATTTTTTGGAACTTCTTTTGAACTAAACACGGGCTTCCCCAACGGCTGCGACAGCAAATACGTGGCCAGACCCAACGGCGACAGCAAATACGTGGCCAGACCCAACGGCGACAGCAAATACGTGGCCGGACCGGCCACCGCCGTCGAGCTCGAGCTCATGAAGCGCAGCTACGACGACAACGTCGTGGCCGCGTACGGGCTCAGCGTCCTCGGCCGCGACGGCAACCCAGCGTTAAGCTACACCTTGGGGCCACAACGGTTCAACAGAGGTTCCTGCTACAACCATCATGTAGCTGTCCTGGTGACGCTGGAGGAGCGGCAGGCGGCGATGCGCCTCGTGAAGGACGACGACACCCTCGCCGTCGGGTGCGACCTCACCGTGACGAGGTTTGACAAGGAGTCCCGCCTCAAGTGGTATCTTAGGAAATTGCTAGATTAAGTAAATTCCTGTGCATCTAGCCATCTACCATGGAGTACTCATGCTCGTCGACAGGAAGGCATTGTCATGTCTTACTTGGGTTGTAAGAGAAACTTGCTTGCAAACGTACGTCCAGCTAGATTCATGTTCTCCAAAATTTTGTATATATATATATATATATATATATATTGCAATATGATAACCTTGTGTTTTTTTATCCGAGTAGTAATGTTAGTCAATCGCTTTGTCAAATATCGTTCAAAATTAAGTGTTTCATGATAAGTATGGATGGACTATATTTCTTTGATATATGAGGAGGAAAAGTATCCGTACGTATTTGCAGGTTAACAAAAGTAACACACACTCACCTCCTGTGGATGCACTTAGGTAAACCCTACTCCTACGAATATTTTCGAAGACCAGGCAATAAATCCTCAAGATTGATGAAGTCATCGTAGACAGAAACGTCGCTGTCGATGGGAAAACGTCACCTACCGCTGAAAGCACAACGCCGTTATATTCTAGAAAATTCACTCACATAGGGAGTTAAACCCAGGATCTGAGGTGCTATTGAGGCTCTTATAACCACTAGACTACAACCCCTTTCGCACCATCATTTTATTGATATAGTTTTGATTACAAACAAAATTTATTTTCATTAAAATTGGCCGATGGTCGAACTAATGAAAGTTCTAGTTTAGTTTTGGTGAATTGATGAAACCCTAAGTGCTAACCTAGTTTATCAAAGTGATTATGAGATAGGTAGCACTACTCCAAGTGATGAAGCAATGGTGAAAATCATGATGATGGTGATGACATGGTGATGATAAAATGCTTGGACTTAGAAAAGAAGAAAGAGAAAAATAAAAAGCTCAAGGCAAATGTGAAATTTAATAGGAGCTTTTTTATTTTGGTGATCGAGACACTTAGTGAATGTGATCATATTTAGGATCGACAGCCGTACTATTAAGAGGGGTGAAACTCGTATAAAAATGCGGTTATCAAAGTGCCACTAGATGCTCTAACTCATTGCATATGCATTTAGGATCTAGTGGAGTGCTAACATCCTTGAAAATATTTGTGAAAATATGCTAACACATGTGCACAAGGTGATACACTTGGTGGTTAACACATTTGAGTAAGGGTAAAGAAGATAGAGTTGAAAATAAGTTAGTCGCGCTGGTCACAGAGTGATCGGACACGTTCGAAATTGGGACCGGATGCGTCTGGTATTTTATCTAGTCTTGGGGTAGTCAGACAGAAGTGACCGGACATGTCCGGAATTAGGACCGGACGCGTCCGATATTTGAAACCGAGGTGAGCGACTAAGTGAAAGTGACTAGACTTTGGCTCAGTGAAGTGACCGGACGCTAATGAGTTACTGATCAACGTCAGGTCAAAGTGATATAGCCCGATGCAGGATTGCAGAGAGTGACCGGACACGTTCGGTCGCCAGTGTGAACCAACAAGTTTCGGGTTTTTAGCACAATAATTCATCGGATGCTAGAAGCGTCCGGTCCGGTGTGATTGAACGCGTTCGGTCAGCCCAGAGCGGCTCTAGGAGCTCTCTGGACTTGACCTGAGGTCGCGTCTCCCGAGTCCTGTCGTTTTCTAACAGCGCGTCTGATCACGTAGTATTATTGTGCGCAGAGATAGCCATTGGGCGCTAATGGCTAAACAATTTGAAAGGGACACGTGACGGTTAGGCTATGACCGGACGCGTCCGGTACACACGACCTGCGTGTCCGGTCATCCCGCAGTTAGCCCAATAATTGAGCCAACGGCTCTATTGTTTGGGGGTGTCTATAAATATCGTTTGGCCAGCTCTAGCTCACTCTCTTGGCCATTTGTATTGACATAGCAATCTTGTGAGCTTAGCCAAAGTCCTCCCACTCATCTTCATCTTTGATTCATCATCTTTGTGAGATTGGGAGAGAATCCAAGTGCATTGCTTGAGTGTTTGCATCCAGAGGCACTTGGTATTCGTGTTTCGCTATGGGTTTGGCTTGTTACTCTTGGTGGTTGCCGTCACCTAGACGGCTTGGAGCAGCTAGGATCATCAAGCGGAGGTTGGTGATTGTCTCCGGCTCCGATCATGGTGATTGTGAGGGGTTCTTGACCTTTCCCCGGCGGAGAGCCAAAAGGTACTCTAGTAAATTACTCGTGGCTTGTGTGATCCTCATCTTGTGTTGGTTGTGCGGCACCCTATTGAGGATTTGGCGTGTGATACCAATTAGCGCGTGAACCTCCAAGTGAGTGAATTACCACAACGGGGACTAGCTTGCCGGCAAGCAAGTGAATCTCGGAGGAAAAATCATTGTGTCTTGATTGTCTCTGTAAGGAAAATGGACCCTTGGCCCCATTTATTTTGGATTTTGGTGTTTGATGACCAACACAACCAAATTGGACTAATGATTTGCAAGTGTTTGTTTTTGTAGTCCAACATGGTGCAAGACGTGACTTGGACGAAGGCGACGTGATGATCCGATGATCAACACCTTAAGCAAGACCTTAGGAGCACAAAGAAAGACCCAAGACATCAAGCAAAGTCCAAGCATGAAGATATGAACCAAACCGTACGCAAGATTGCGAAGAAACGAGCTCGCAGATGCGACCGGACGCTGGACCGGTGGCTCGGCAGATAGGCGACCGGACGTTGGCGGCAACCGACCGGACGTAGGAACACAGCGTCCGATTGAGTACAGAAAGGTTCTAGAGCGGCATATCTATGACTGAACACGTCTGGTGGCAGGCGACAGGACGCTGGCCAACGTCCGATCAGTGTATTGCCAGCTCAATGGTCAGGACGACCGGACTCGTCCGGTCAGGACGATTCAGCGTCTGGTTAGTAGCAGTTTCGCAGGAATTCGACCCCAACGGCTACTTTCTCAGTGGGGCTTATAAATATAACCCCCAACCGGCCATTTGAGAGGGGTGGAGCTGAGGAAACATACCAAGGGTGTTGATACACCATTTTAGTGATCTCCACTTGCATAGTGCTTAGTGATTCATTAGGTGATTAGCATAGGTGCTTTGCGAAGTGCTTAAGTTGATTAGACCACTGCTCATGCACTTGCTCTAGGTTTAGGCCTAGTGTTTAGTGAGGTTTGCATACCTCTTGCTACCCGATGCTTGTGAGCACCATTGTTGTACATCGGAGGGGCTTGAAGTCTTGCAAGATCACACCAACCGTGTTTGTGGTGTGGCCGCCATCGTGTACTGGAGGGAACAAGGCCCGCGGCGTTTCGGCCGGAAGCTTGATAGTGAAGATGGCGGGGAGCATCCGGGAGAGGCTTGCCGGAAGGCACGTCGAAGACCCACTTGCGTGTGGGGAAGGCCCGAGGCTATCCACGGAGTTACCCGACCGGGAGCTTGGCCCTTGCGAGGGATTCCTTACGAGGGGCTCCAACGAGGACTAGGGAGAAGCTTGCACGCTTCTCGATACCTCGGTAAAAATACCAGAGTCATCGACGGGAGTTTGCATATCTCTACCTTGCTCTTTAGCTTCCGCATTTACATTGATTACTTTACCAAGTTTGCGGTAGAGATAGCAACACACTAGCAAAACCATAGTTGCACATTTAGATAGTTTATCTGTTGCATAGGTTTTGCTAAGGTTAGAAAAAGAGGCCATAGTTTTGGAGTTAGAATTTTAAGTTGCCTAATTCACCTCCCCCCTTAGGCGTCACCGTCACTTTAGTCTCCTTAGTATTCATTGGTACTCACTCATTAGTCACTTGCCACGATGGTATACCTCTCTACCACTCTCTTGTATTTCATTATACATTCACTTGGATAGAGCTAGTGGTAGTTAAGACTAGATAGTGTATCATTTAATTGTATTACTCTCACTAGGTTGAGCACCTAGGTGCATATTAGTGACATAGCTTTGTTGTGATATACTAGAGATCATAAAAAATAGAATTGGGTAGGTGGCTTGCAACCCCAAGTATAGTGCTAGCATAAAATTCGCTTCGCCATCTTATTGACTAATCATTTGTCTTAGTGTTGTTGTAGGAATTTTTAATAGGCTATTCACCCCCTTTAACCATTAGGACCTTTTAAGTGGTATCAGAGTCGTGGTCACCATGATTTGAGGCTTAACAATCTTCGATGTAAAAATGGCTCAAATCAACAACACCAAGAAGCCACCACAATTTGATGGCTCAAACTATCCCTATTGAAAGGCTAAGATGACAACATATATCAAGTCAATCAATATGAAAGTTTGGAAGGTGGTGGAGACCAAGATTGAGATAGAGGATCCAGAGAACTCCACCACCACCAAAGAAGTGCTTCTCCAAAACAATAACATTGCTCTTATTGCCATTCATGATGCTATTTATGAGAGAACATTTGAGCAAATTAAGAACATTGAGATGGCTTATGAACCATGGAAGAAGTTGGGGGAATCATTTGAGGGCACTCAAGTCATAAAGGGTGCCAAGGCATATATCCTCAAGGAGAAGTTTGCTAGTTTCAAGATGAAGGATGAGAGTGTGCCGGAGATGTTCCATAGATTACAAGTGCTTGTCAATAATCTCAAAGCACTTGGTGAGAAGGTGGAGGACAAGGGCTTCTTCCATAAGTTCTTGAGATGCTTACCCTCAAGATTTGGTACATTGGTCACTATTCTAGTGAGGAGTGGTTTGGATACCATGACATCAAACCAAGTGTTGGAAGATATAATGACCGATGATACATATAGAGATGATGATGAGAAGAAAGAAAAGAAGGAGAAGAAAGATGAGAAGAAGGATGATAAGAAGAAGAGTGTGGCATTCAAGGCCACATCATCTAAGAGCAAGGCAAAGTAAGTATCATCAAGTGAAGATGAAGACTTGAGCTTTAATGAAATAAATGATGAGAAGATGGCTCTCTTTGTCAAGAGATTTGGTAAGTTCATGATGAAGAAGGGCTACCATGCTATAAGAAAAAAGTCTTCATCCAAGAACAAGGAAGAATCAAGAAGGTGCTTCAATTGCGGAAGCAAATATCATCTTGTTGCTCAATGCCCATACAATAGTGACAATGATGACAACAAGAAGAACAAGAAGAAGGACAAGAAGGAAAAGAAAGAGAAGAAGAAGAAGATGATCTTTAAGAAAAAGAAAAAGGGTGGTTCATATGTGGTCACTTGCGATAGTGATGCTTCCTCAAGTGATGATGATAAGACCACCAAAAAGAAGGCACTTGCAAGCATTGCTATCAATGAGAAGCCTTCTCTCTTCGACACTCTATCATGCTTCATGGCTAAGGCCACTAAGGTATAAACTTGTGATGATGGAAGCGATGAGGAACATGATAATAAAAATGAAAATGAAAGTGATAGTGATGATAATGAACCAACTAAGGATGAACTACTTGACATGCTAGATGATGCTAAAGAACACTTTGATATTAAGAGAAGGGAATGCAAAAGATTGCGTAAGGAACTAAAAGCCCTTAAGCAAGCCTTTGGTGAGCTCAATGCATCTCATGAGAGGCTAGAGGAAGCCTATGAGAAGCTTAGCAAGGCTCACAAGAAGCTTAAAAAAGCTCATTCTACTTTGCTTGATGAGCAAAATGAGAAGAAGCATGTTGAGACATGTAATATAGGTTTAACTTGTGACCTAATTAATGAATCATTATATAAGCCTATCATTATTGCTTCCACTAACCCTTCTTGTAGCACTTCTACTTCCGCTTCATTTAATAGTGATGGTTTCACATGTAATGCCTCACTAATGGTTGAGAATGAGACCCTCAAGAAGAAGGTCAATGAGCTCATTCACACCTTGGCTAAGGTCTATGGTGGTGAGGACCGCTTGCTTATGTGCTTGGGTAGCCAAAGAGTTTCTCTCTATAAAGAGGAATTAGGCTATACCCCCAAAAAAGGTAAGGTGGCCTTTGCTCCTCACAAGACTAGTTTTGTGAAGAACAATAGTTGGTTTTGCACTAGTTGCAAGCAAGTTAGTCATAAAGAGCATGAGTGCAAGAACAAGAGCAAAAGTACTAATATATCCTCAATTAAGATTAATTCTTTCTATGTGCTTACTAAGGGTACAAATGGTGTGAAAGCTAAGTTCACTGTTATACCATGGATGGGCTCAAAGAAGAAAGCTATTTGGGTGCCAAAGAGCTTGGTCACTAACCTTCAAGGACCCAAGCAAGTTTGGGTACCTAAAAAGAATTGATCTTCTTTTGTAGGTCAATTAGAAAGCCGAAGAAAGGCATTGGGTTCTTGGTAGTGGGTGCACTCAATACAAGACTAGTGATGCAAGAATGTTCAACTCAATCAATACCAATAGCAATGATTGTTATGATAGTATCATATTTGATGACAATGGCAAAGGCAAGGTCAAAAGGCTTGGTAAGATTATAATATCCAATAACATGAGCATATCCAATGTGTTGTTAGTAGAGAGCTTGAACTTTAATTTGCTATCTGTGGCTCAATTGTGTGATTTTAGATTCAAATGCAAATTTAGGGTAAATGATGTAGAGATCATAAGTGTAGATGGCTCTAACTTGATCTTCAAGGGCTCTAGATATGAGAATCTATACTTGGTTGATTTCAATTCTAGCAAAGCTCAATTATCTACATGTTTGTTCACTAAGTCTATCATGGGTTGGTTATGGCATAGAAGGCTTGGTCATGTTAGAATGAAACAATTGAATAGATTGGTCAAGCATGACTTGGTTAAAGGCTTGAAAGATGTAGTGTTTGAGAAAGATAAGCCTTGTAGCTCTTGTCAAGCCAGACAACAAGTTGAAAACACCCATCCTAAGAAAAACACTGTAACACCCTAGGTGTTTGTCGCCAGTTAAGCAATGGGTTTGAGCTCAAACATGACATGTTAAGTGGTGATGAAGGTGTCAAGATCAAATCTACAAGAGTGAGCTCCAACTTAAACTTGGACAACGCACCTTGCTTACATATGGATCCTTGTTAAGATTATGCAAGAGTAAGGTTAAACATGCTCATTCCATATACATTACATCAACCTGCATCCATCTAGACCAGTGGAAAAGTTTTATGAAGTTTGGAATCAAGAAGTCACATAAAATGATAAGTTATAATCTTTCTTGGATTGCTTTATTAAGTGAATGGAATTATAGGTCATCAACCAGGCCTTGCTACCTTGCACAAACGACTCTAATTGAACTCTACAATAAAAGTCGTGAAGGGTTCGTATTGAGCACATATCAAGAAAATGCCTCAATTGATCAAAAACCCTAATTCTAGGGTTAACGAGATGCTGCTTTGACCAAGATGAAGAATTGGTTCATGTACTAGATATGAAGTTTGACCTTTAATAAAAGTTAAAGTTTGAGTGGAGTAGAACAAACTTTGTTTTTGGACAGAGAGCTAAATTAGCTTGTAGGCAAGTCAAACCTAGGCTCAAACTTTGAATCAGCAGCTGTTTTCAGTACTTGAAATTTTTCTAAGTCTAGAATTCATTGTCGTCGACATTGGCATCTCGCGTTCTTGTGATTTGTTAAGCAACATGATCGGGTCCCAAAATAAAAGTTGGAGTACACATTGTGGCGAAGAGCATGAAAAAGGAAGGCACTCGTTTGGCCTTATCTTGACCATCGATTTTTGGATTTGATTAATCAACGTCAACACATTGACACTTGCTAATTGGACGCTAATTAACTATTGTTTCAAAGATCTAATGGTTATGACCCCTTAATCAAGTTTGTAGAGCATCAGAAGAGGAACAACTTTGCTTAAAGGCCCATAGCCCAGTTCAGAGCAGAGCTAGCCCAAAAACAGACTCGAAGTTGGGCACAACGACGCACACCACGTACTTGATGGATTGCCTACGTGGTCACCATGCATGGATGCCACGCGCCCCCTCCTCTGCTGCATGGCCTGCCTCCATTGCCACACCCCTGCCTCGCTGCATCCTTGTCTAGCTCTGCTCCGTGTCCCTACGCCCTCCAGAAGCGACGCCGAGCCTCCCTCACTCCTACTCCCTCGCTCTCTGGCGTCGCGCGCGCACTCTAGAATGCGGCCGCCATTGATGCCACCAAGCAAAGCTCATTGCCGCCTATGCTGCTGCCCCTCGGCCTCCCCATGCCCTAGCTCCACGCTTGTGCCATCCACCACCGCTGCCGCGTCGCCTCGCCGCTGCCACAGCCGGCTGTGCACGGATGCCTCCATGACCGAGGCGGGCCAAGCTCGCCGCTACCATGGCCAGGCCACTCCGAGCCTTCTCCGCCTCAACTGAGTGTCGCTACGCGTCCATCGCCTCACGCCGCCCCTCCTACGCCCCTTTTCTGGTCACCGTGGCCGCCGTAGTGCCGCCGCCGCCGGAGCTACGCCTCTGCGCGCCATGCGCGTGCGTGGCCGGGCCACTACAGGCCATCGTGGGCCATGCTGAAGCCATGCACCAGTGCGCATGGGCCCACACATGCTACGCCACCACTCCTCGTCGCCATCGGGCCACCGACCGGCCCTCCCCGCCGTCCTCCCCTGCTCTCTGTGTGTGGAAGAAAGAGGAAAGACCTCACGCTTGAATTTAAGAAAAGAGAAGGGTCTAAGTGTGAACGAGTGACTCAGTTGAATAGTACCAGAAAGGACCTTTTTGTTGGAGTTTAATTTATAAAAACTGTAGGGTCCCCGATGCAAGATTTATATTCATTTTCTTTGATTTTTGCAGATTTGGATGATCAACTTTGAAAATTCATAGTAATTAGTACAAAAATCGTAAAATAGTAAATGAGGACGTTTTGGAATCCTTGTGATATTATCTATGCATTAGATCTATAATATGGCATGATTTAGTTTAAATATTTTTCTGTAAAAATCAATTTATGCAGTTAGGTTTTTAATACTAGTTGTGTCTTGTCTTTTTCATAACTGCACTTTTTGTGCTCAAATAAATGTGAAATTTGTATGGAGTGCTACTAAGGTGATGTGTGATGTCTAGAAAAAATTTAAGGATTTTAGGCTTGATAGTTTAATAGATATAAAAATAACAAATACCCTGTGTTGCTTTGCTCCTATTCTGAATAGACATGCATGTTTAAATTAATTGGCTCATTTAAGTTATGAATCATGACTTGATGACAATACATAAGTTGTAGTAATTTTATTAAGATTTTCAAAAAGCTAAATAGCATAAGTTTTGGTTAAGTAGATTTTTAGTTATAGTTGCTTACATTTCGGTGGCTGTTTCTGCCCAAACCCAGACAGGGTTGCCTTGTTGGTACTATGGGGCCTTTTTAATAGTAGAATTAGCTCTAGGTGTTTATAACAAAGTTGTTTAGAATTTTCTAATATTTCTAAAAAGTCTATAACAACATTTATTGGACATGTAGAACTCCAATTATATCTATTTAAAATAGCATGTCAGATTCTATCCATGTTTTGGACAGAGATGCATTCATTGGATTAATTGACCTTGTTAACTATATAATCATCTTAAGATGAGAATAAGAAATTTGTAGGTAACTTCATAATCTTTTCAAAAAGTTATGATTCATGTTTGTTGGAGGTCTAGAACTCTAGTTATGCTTCTCTAAAGTTCCTATCAGTTTTCTATACCACTATTGTTTGGGCTGCATGTGCAGTTTTGCTTGTGCAATTATTTTTGTGGTGTAAATAATGTTTGCCATAGTTGTAGTGAATACCAAAGTTGTAGATAATTTCATAATATAGCTTGTGATAAATTTTTATGACTATAGGTCTAATAATTTAGGAGCTATAGATTTTACAAGTTCATTGTCAGATTTTACATGCTCTCTATACAGATCTGAATGATTGTATTATTTGACTTAGCTAAGCTTTGAATCATGTATTGGAGATAATATGAGAAGTGTAGTGATTTTCATGAGCTTTCCAAATTGTTAAATATCACCCTTTTTGGTGGTCTAAATCTCCAGTTATAAGCTTGTGAAGTTACATGGCAGAATCTGTACAAGTCTGGACAGAGGTGCTCAATTGTGTTTGATTGACCTTGTTAATTGAGGAATCACCTTGTGATGATAATAAACATATTTTAGATAATTTAATAAGCTTTCTAGAAAGTTATGGTTCTTGCTTGTTTGATGTCCATAACTCCAGTTATGCTTTGTTGAAATTACTACTACTTTTATGTCCTAGTTCTGTGCAGATCTAAAACATTGGCATGTTGGACCTAGTTAGCTTTGGAATAATCTTGTGGTGATAATAATAATATTGTAGGCAATTTCATTAGCTTTCTAGAAAGTCTAGTATCACCTTCTTTGGATGTTTGGATCTCTAGTTAGAGATAAAACAAGTGACTGTTGTGCTGCTGTCCAGATTTCTGTACATGTGCTAGGTGATTGCTTTAGCTTACTCTTGTTTTGGTTGAACATGTTGGTTAGTTCTTGATCGATGCATATGTGCAAATATTTGAACTTAAGTTCACTTGTGTGCCATGTCTAATATGCTTACTATCCCTCTATAATAGGTTGTGTGATGTTTAGTTAAATAACTCTAGGTGCATATGTCTTGCATGATCTTATGTTTGCCTTGAATGCTATTATGTGATGCATCTCATATTACCATTCTTCATATTCATGCACTTGCATCTTGTATCTCATCTAGGTGTGCTAGATGAACCATGTGAAGGACGTGATGTTGGAGCCGAATCCGAAGATGGTGTATGGTGGACCTATCCCGAAGATGGAAGGACCCCTGGAGTACAGGCCTGAACAGGAGATGCTAGCCAAACGAGTGTAATCTAACAAACACTGACCTAATGTTGGATCCCAGGCAAACCCTGGAGCATTCTAAGCCTCCTATGTTTTTACAAATATCACTTGAGTTCTTTATGTTTGATGCATTAGGTTATAAGAATTGATTGGAACCACTTGATGCATAGAACTACCTTGTCTAGAAATATACCTTGAACCCTATGTAGGTCCAGGATCGAATGTATGCTTAGCAATGCTTAGACCGGTAGAAGTCAGGTGATTTCCTATCACCTGCGAGATATAGGTGGATACCAAAGCATGATTGGCTATATTGCTATCGTGGAAATAACCATGTGTTAATAATGAATGGAGACCAGACGGGATGTCGATAGAGAAGCAACAAGACATAGAGGTCTTGGGTGTGGATCTATTCCCGTCTATGTCGGTTAAGGACCATACCGTTGTTGGCGCTTCTAACAAGATTGAACACATGCCTATCACTTAGCTGGCCAGATAACTTATTTCGACCGCGAAGCCGAGTAGCTCAACTCAGGCAGGGCCCTACTCTGTAAGAGTGCACACTCTGGATGGTAGTAAGGATATGTGGGGAGCCAGACATGAGCCCAAGGGTAGGGTAGTCCTGATCGTCCTGGCAGCTGGTCGTCCCACGAAATGTGTACCTAAGTTGTACCAAAGGTGACCTAAGACTACCTTGGCGTAGGTATGTCTAGGTTTGTTTTAGGAATAAATTCCCAGCTGATTGAAATCGATTCGAATCGCCATCTCTCTCGGATAGTGAGAAACTTGGCTAGTCCCAACATCATAGTAATTGGATTATGGAATATGATGGTTATGATGAATATGGAATTATTACACCGGCTATGGTTACTATTGTATGCTACCAAATGATATACCATATGTTTGGCATAGGTTAGTTGCTAATCTAGAGATGAATAGCTAAAATTAACTTGATGACCAAAGTATAATTTTACAACTGAATTAGTCACTTTTTATGCAAAATGTTGTCAAGCTACCTTCACTTATAAATCCTTGCATACTCTTTGGTGTCACTTTATTTTTGGTTTATGATGGGTAAGTCCAGCTGAGTACATTCGAGTACTTAGGGTTTATCCCACCATGTTGCAGGTGAAGTTCTTGATCTGCTGAAGATGGTGGCTAACCACCGGTGGGCTCGGTGACTATAATTATTTCTCATCTATATGCTTTTATCTGAAGATGTCACTTATGCTAGCAATGTATTTGGAACTCATATTAAGGTAATCATTTGAAAGCTATGTTGTTTTCACTAATCGGTTTCGAAGCCCAAACTTGTACTATTATTTATGAACCCATTTGTAACATTATTTCCGCTGCAACTCTATGTATGTGATGCGTATTTGCTTAATCATACGATCTTGTTTGTGATGTTAATTTATCAAGGTCCTTCGTGACACTCGATGGACTACCAGATTTATATAAGTAAAAGTATGCGTGTGTCAACGTGTTAGCAGGGACAGCCGTACTTGATCTTGTATAAATTGGATGGTTCTATCATAAACACGATGAGCACTAGTAAAACATTTGAGTTATTGCACATGGACTTATTTGGGCCAACTAAATACACTAGCATTGGTGGTAACAAATATGGCTTTGTGATAGTGGATGATTATACTAGATACACTTGGATATTCTTTCTAGTGGACAAAAATGATGTGTTTGCAATATTCAAATCATTTGTCAAGGACATTCACAATGAGTTAGAAACAACCATCAAGCGAGTTAGAAGTAACAATGGTAGTGAGTTCAAGAACACTAGAATTGATGAGTTGTGTGATGAATTTAGAATTAGACATCAATTCTTTGCTAAGTACACTCTACAATCAAATGGCCTTTTTGAGAGGAAGAATAGAACACTCATTGATATGGTAAGGTCTATGCTTAGTGAGTACAATGTGAGTCAATCTTTTTGGGTCGAAGCTATCTACATGGCTTGCTATTGTAGCAACCGCCTCTATTGTCACCCATTGAAAGAGAAGACACCATATGAGCTCCTTAATGGTAGAAAGCCCAACATTGCATATTTTTGGGTCTTTGGTTGCAAATGCTATATCTTGAAGAAAGGCACTGTGGCAGAACCGCCTAATCTAATGCCTCATAGGAGTGCTTGTCTTCCATTAGACACTAAGCACTCAAGGGAGATCACTAAATTACTCAGTTCCGTCGGGCACACCCCAGGGAAGAACCCAAAAATCCACATTTTTGCCATCAGGATCACAAATGAGAGAATAAAGCTTACATCATTCTTAACTATTTCTTACATCACTTTTAATATGACATCAGAGTATAATATTTATCATTATAATAGCGGAATGTAATCATATCATCAGAGTTATGATTAATTTAATTTAACAGCGGAATATAAACATGTGATCAGGATTACAGCGGAAATAAATACCTATTCATGAAAGGATGAAGCATTGATATATAAACTATGACAATAGATTATAATACTTTCATTCATAAAAACGTTTAGTGAGAGTTATAAATAAAAACTACGGTCGCAGCGTAAAGGAATCCTCGCTGAGCCCACCAGGAGGTATCCACACACAAGGGTCAGCTCTAGCATCCAACTGTCACCTACAACAGGGAGAATAAAACCCTGAGTACTCAATTGTACTCAGCAAGACTTACCCAGCAAGAGAAAAGAAAAGACTCCAAGGATATGCAAGGCTATCTAGCTTGTGGGTTCATTGCATCTGCAGGAAGCATTACTAAATGTGCGTCCTTATAGTCGATTTTTATTAATAGCCACATTGGTTCATTAACTAACCATTCTATGTAAGCACCTGTGCTACTTTCAAGCAGGTGGTAAGCAATCGGATTTCCTTTTCCATCTTCCATCTTTCATCTTCAGTTCTTACTACGATGCTAGGCATGAAACAAGCCGTACTGGATTGCCTAGCGATTCACGAATCAATGCCCCCAGCTAGGTACCCCAAAAACACACGCCCCGCTTGTACCCAAGGCACAAGCAGGACCAACCCATTACTCTCCTGTCTTAGGTGTCCAGGTCCCCGTCTAAACTTGGACTCCAAGCCCCCGCCCCTGAGTCCTGGACTTAGAGCGGTGCAAGGACCTCCACCATCCCCGCCTCCAATCAGTCGGTCCGGAAAGAGCCGGATCCACGACAAGAGAGCAACAAGTCTTCCAAGCGCCCATACCCAAGTATGTGCTTGGGATAATAAGTCTGTGACTTGCCTCGATGGCTTATGCAATGATCGGTCCTTAACCGACCAGACAGGGAAAACAGTGTAACCAAGCTATGCCCCGAGTCCACGGCGACACAACCTCTTACACCCACCAATACCCAAACCATATCCCTGCCCGGTCACCATTTTTCCTTTCCACCATTTATATTTTCCAAGTGATAATAATACAGAATATATTTCCTATCTCTCGCGAGTGACAGACAATCACTCGACTTCTACCAGAGTCCTATAGCATAGCATTCTACACGATCATGTCATACTAGTAAGACTCATAGGATATATATATATATATATATATATATATATATATATATATATATATATATATATATATATATATGTGGGTTTCATTCAACTCCTTAAAACTTAATGCACAAATATAATTTAGACTGCAGAAAAGTAGAGGTTATGCACCGGGGCTTGCCTAGGTAAAATATAATCAAAAGTTAGTATTTGTATCTTCAGATCATCCATCATCAACATAATAGAAAACCCATCGCATCATCTCCTGTAGAGAATACCATGACACCATCTTTGGATTCTCAATCATCCTTCAATTGATCCGTTGCTCCGTCATCGTACCTATATGATATGCATTGATACAAATGCACAGATGTAAATAATCAACGACAGTCGAATATGCTTAGAAACCCGATCACGCCTCACAAGCTAACGAGATAGCTCGAACGCTGGTCTACGTATCCCTGTTGTTGCATAAGGCGTTATCAACCCAAATCGTTTCTTTATTCTATTCTATCAATTTAATCTTTATTCGCAATAGGACATCATTATCTTTTTAGCAAACTGATTATTCCAGAGCTACAAAAATTACAGTGAGTGCCTAATATTGCTAGGGATCTACTGTAGAAATTTCAGATCCAACGATATTACCAATTTACCACGGAAATCCCTACAAGTTTATATTTTACAATATTAAGTAGCTTAAATTAATTATAAAGCTTCCAAGAATATTATCGAACTATGTAAACAAAATATACTAATGGGTAGATCATGATTTTAGGAGACCAACAAAACTAGTTTCACATTTTTATGATTTTTATTTGATTTATTTCGAATTTGCAAACTTCAGCCATATTGAACAAAATAGTAAGCTCAGTAGAAAAAGAAGAACCAACCCTCAGCCGCACAAGGCCCAGCCAGCCATGATAGACCAGCCCACGGTGGACGGGCGCACGGCAGCCCAGGTGCCACGTGGATGGCCCAACACAACATAGCGGTCCAGCGGACTCACGGCCCACGCGGCGGTAATCCGGCCTAGGTGGGCGCGAGCATAAGCCAGTCCAGGCGCGCAGGCACAAGCGGCCTAGCAGCGTGAGTAGGCCTGAGGCCCAAGCGACGCGCGCGGCCAGTGGCCCAACTAGCCGGACTGGCGGCCCAGGCGGGCGTCGAGCAGGTCGGCCCAGCGCGCGGCGCGGGTGGCCCAGGCGCAGACAGCGGCGCGGCCCACCAACTAGGCACTGGCGGCCTAGACGGCAGGTGGCGACGACAATTTGTTAAACGGCCCCTGCACTTTCCCTAATCGCTCCGAGATCCAAGAGTACTATTCAAACGAGTCACGTATTTGCAGTAAGGGCCCTGTATAAATTCCCGTCTTGGATTCTTACCCTTCTTCTTTCGATACAGAGCAGAAGCAGAGGAGCTCCGGCCGGCGACCAATCCCAACCGGAAAGGCATGGTGACGACAGGAGTCCCACTGGGGAGTAGCACCGGACCCCATACGACCACGACCAGACCGTGGAAAGCCCTAAGCCGGCCCATGACAGCCTGCCCGCGCGTGAGCTGTGGCAGCGGCAAGTCGGCAGCGGCAGCAAGCCAGCAGTTGTGGCTCCGGCTGGATGGATGGCGGCATGGCTCTCCAGCCATGGAGACCACGTAGTGGTGGTGCATGCATTCGAGGAAGAAGACGCGGATCGGGGCGTCGATCAGCGGCAACACCGTGACGACAGTGGGTGGCGTGGAAAGCACCCGGAAGGCAGCATTGCGGGACCACAGCACCAGCGCGGGTAAGGCGGTGCCGAGCACAACGCGTGATGAGCGTGAGCTAGGGCGCACGCGCGCGGACGGGGCATAGGAAGCAGGCCAAGGCGACGCTGTGGGAGAGAACCGCGGGACACGGGCACGGTAGTGGAGCAGGTCGTGGGGCGGCGTGGTGCTGTGCTCGGCGCATGCTCGGGCGATGAACCAGCGCAGGCCAGGGCTCAAGCACGGCGCCAAGGGGCACGCTTGAGGCAATAGGGAACCGGAAGGTGGGCAGTTGGCCCAGCGTGGACCGCGGAACTCACGCGCGTGCGAGGTGGGGAAAAAGAAGGACGCCGGTGCACGCGCGGATGAGCAGCACAAAGGAATGCAACGAGGCTCGGTCGACGGTGGACTAGAGCTGGGACACTTCCACCTTGGCAGTAGAAAAAGAGAGGGAGGGAGGAACAACACGAGGTTCGCCCTTCATGAGTTGACGCAATGCGGAAATGACCGCGCAGCATAGGCACCGACACGACATGGCCAGACTATGTTCAGCTTGGCTCTGCGCGTGACCTAGCATACGAGCAATAGAGGCAGTAGGCCACGGCTTGGAAAATCAATGGGAGGTAGAGACAGACAGAGCAGAGAAGGACAGGGAGGATTTGGCCTAGCCCAAGGTGGCCGACAGAGCGTGTCGGATGGCACGGACAGCTCCAAAGAGGTGCGTCTGCGTGATGTCAACTGCAACAGCGACGTGGCCGGCAACACAATGACATCGAGAATAGGCGAGGATGAGACTGCTCAAGGCAGGCAAGGAGACAAGGCAAGAGCCATTGAAAAGCAGGCGCGTGAGATAGAGCGGGGGAAAAGGGAAAAGACTTGGCGCACCGCCGCTCACAAAAAAATAGCGTATGCGATAGCTCATACTAGTACCAAGCCATGGAACAAAATATTGAAGTGTTATGTGTTTATTTTATGCAAAACAAATCACCACAAACCGCGCTTTAAAACATACCTTCCAATTTTTTACCGATGACGCGAAAAGCTGGTTTTTAAAATTTTAAAATCCAAAAAAATCATTTTGGTAATTTTTCTTAGGCCAAAATCGTGGTGTTAAACGAGATCGTAACACCAAGGTGTTACAGGCACTAGATTGGGCAAGTTTGACAAGAAATGTGATGAAGGATTCCTACTTGGATACTCAACCACTAGCAAACATATAGAGTTTGGAATTTGGATAGTGGTACTCTTGAGGAAGTTCATGATGTTGAATTTGATGAAACCAAGGGTACACAAGAAGAGAATGAGAATTTGGAAGATGTTAGAGGCATTCAACTTTTAAATGCCATGAAGAACATGGATGTTAGGGAATTGAGGCCTAGGCAAGTGAATGATGATGAAGATGATCAAGTGCAAGTGCTCTCTAACTCAAATGTGCAAGATGATACAAATTAAGCTAGTACAAGTGGCTCTCATGATAATGAACAAGATCAAGTGGCCAGTGTATCATCTTAACCCAATGTTCAAGCAAGTGTAAGCAATCAAGTTCCAATCCTCCAACCAACCAATATTGTAAGGGATCATCCACTGGACATTATCATTGGTGATATTTCAAGAGGTGTGCAAACTAGATCAAGATTGGCTTCATTTTATGAGCATTTCTCATTTGTGTCATCCATTGAACCAAAGAAGATAGATGAACCATTGAAGGATGTTTATTGGGTGAATGCTATGCTTTAAGAATTGAATAACTTCACAAGAAATTAAGTATGGGAATTGGTAGAGTGACCAAAGGGACACAATGTGATTGAAACTAAATGGGTCTTTAGAAACAAGCAAGATCAAAATGAGATAGTAGTAAGAAACAAAGCAAGATTGGTAACATAAGGATATACACAAGTTGAAGGTCTTGACTTTGGAAAAACATATGCCTCGGTTGCTAGATTGGAAGCAATTAGAATCCTATTAGCCTATGCTTATGCCCACAACATCAAGCTCTATCAAATAGATGCCAAGAGTGCATTTCTCGATGGTTACATCAATGAAGAAATATATGTTGAGCAACATCCTAGTTTTGAAGATGACAAGAAGCCCGACCATGTGTACAAGTTGAAGAAGGCATTGTATGGCTTGAAGCAAGCACCTAGAGCATGGTATGAGAGATTGAGGGACTTTCTACTCTCTAAAGGGTTCATGATGAGCAAGGTTGACACCACTCTTTTCACCAAGAAGATTGGTAAAGACTTATTTGTGTTGCAAATCTATGTTGATGACATCATATTTGGATCAACCAATCAAGACTTTTGTGAAGAGTTTGGAAAGATGATGGCTAATGAGTTTAAAATGTCCATGATTAAAGAGTTAAGTTACTTCCTTGGTCTTCAAATTAAGCAATTGAAGAATGGTACATTTGTGAGTCAAGGCAAGTACATCAAAGACATGCTCAAGAAGTTTGGCATGAGTGATAGCAAAGCCATTAGTACACCAATGGGAACAAATGGCAACTTGGATAGTGATGCAACTGGCAATATGGTGGATCAAAAATTGTATCGGTCTATGATTGGAAGCCTACTCTATGTGTCAGTGCAGAAAGTGACCAACACGTAAATAATTGTAGTTTTGTCGTACGTTGTGATCGGAGGTGGTCTAGCACTCAATGACACATGGTTTATACTGGTTCAGGCAATATGCCCTATGTCCAGTTTGAGTCGGTTGATGACTTTATTCCTAAGCCTAGGTGCTTGAAGTTTACATGGGGTTACAAATGAGAAGGAGAAAGATGGGGGGCACAAGAGGTCCGGTCGAACTCCGGTCGGAAGGGCCAAGGGCGATAGGAGCTCCGCTATGAGCTAAGTGTTCGAGCATGTGCTCATGGTTTGAACCTGGTGGTTCTGATGTTGTGTACTAGTGAACTTGATCGATCTAATAAATCTGAACGAACTTGAATCTATTGGGAGAGAGCGCGTCCCCTTTTATAGATGAAGGGGATGGCCTTACAAGTGAGAGGGAGAGAGTACGTATGCTACTAAGCCTTGTTGGCCATGCCGGAGAGGCTGTCCAAAGGCAGGCTGGAGACCGAAGCGAGCGCTCCGGTTGGAGAGGTGGGCCGAAGTCAGAAACAGGCGCCGTTCCTCCTCGGCCAGACCTTCTGGTCAGTAATTGGATCGCGCTTCTGGCATGTCGTTTAGGTAATTTGGGCCAGCCCATGAGTTGCGTGTTGTTTGCTTGGGCCGAGATTTTGTTGGGAAGCCGGTCTGCGAGGGACCCTGGGTTTATCAAGCTGATAGGAGCCCCTGAGGCCCCGGTGATTTAGGTAGAATCGTCTAGGGGATTTTTGTCTTGACGCCGGGTGCGCGCGAGCGCACCCGCGGGTGTAGCCCTTGAGCCCCCGGGCGATTCGGGTAGAATCATCTGGGGTTTTTTTGTGTTGCCAGTGGGGGAAGTTTCATTTCATCAGTGGGTGCGCATGAGTGCACCCGCGGGTGTAGCCCCCGAGCCCCCAGGCGATTCGGGTAGAATCGTCTAGGGGGTTTTTGTCAGCGGGCGTGTGTGCGTGTTTTTTAGTCGAGACAATCATCAACCAAGGTGTCGATGCGCGCCATGGGATCGGGCGAGTTTGGAGTCGTGGATCCTGGCGTCGGTGCGCGCCGTGGGATCGAGGCAGTTAGTTTAGGGATCGGGTGAGATGGAGCTCGCAGATCCTGGCATTGGTGCGCACCGTGGGATCAAGCAAGGCAATTAGTTGTAGGGATCGAGCGAGACGGAGCACGCGGATCCTGATGGGGCAAGTTTAGGGTCGTAGACCTAGGCATTTTGGTGTGCAGTCGAGGCATAGCTAAGGGATGGGGCGAGTTGGGAGTCATAGACCCAGATGTTTTTGGTGTGCAATTGAAGCGTAGCCGAGGGATGGGGCGAGTTCGGGGTCATAGACCTAGGTGTTTTGATGTGTAGGTGTCTTGAGCCCCTGAGCCCTGTTGGGCTTGGTAGGGGTCGGTTTTGAGTTTTTGTGCGTTACCCCGTCCTCATTTTCTCACAATCGGAGGGGCTGAGTTATGTCGCTTGCCTCGATCGCTCGGGCTCAAGCGACGTGCTCGGTGAGCTCGCTAACGGGTATGATCAAGTGAAATCCAGGTCCGTCATTTGTGATGGGGTCGGCATAGCCCTCTTGTGACATTCCACTGCTCCTTTTCCTATAACCCGGCAGATGCCTAGGTCATTCCAGAGACTGACCTGGGTGGCCTACTGGCCTCCCCTCGATGGAGATTCTGTGGGCTCAGCGAGAGGTTTAGGATCGAACGAGAAGGTTGAGATGACCCTGTCTGCTTTGGGGCAGACTGGGTGAGGGCCACACGGGGCTCATCTGTGTTTTCTCCCCTGGCTCTATTTGACATGGGGTAGCCTCGAGCCCTTCATGGGCCAGCCTTCGAACCCTAGTCGATCGTTGCTCATGTTGAATGAGGCAACTGCCGCTTCATGATGCAATATGAAGCGTTGTGATGCATTTTGCCGCAAGTGTGATGCCTTAGTTCCTGAGCCCCCGAGGCGGTTTAGGGCCTGAATTGTCGGGGGGGCCTAAGCGTATGGAATGAATGCGTGCATGGATGTATGAAATAATTATAAAGAAATAGCGGGGGTCGGTAGCGTTACCTTGATGACTCGAGTGATGGGGTTTGAAGAGCTCCAATCGAAAATGTTCGACCAGGACTCATGCTCGTCGTTCATGATGGAGTTGGCATGGCCTACATGGGGCATCCCTTTGCTCCTTACCTGTCTCTCGGTGTTTTCCTGATCCGTTCGATCGACTTGAGGAAGCTCGATGGTCTCTCCTGTCGAAGATCCCATCGTTTGGGTTTTTCCAAGTCCCGCCTGGGGAGGTGGAGAGCCGCCTACGCTTGGTGGCGCTTTGGTTCTTGCGCCCGGCATGCGATAGTGGTGGGCCATACCTAGGCCATGTCCTGTCTGATTAGGCACCATTTCATCAGGCAGGGCGCGTCTCATCGGTCAGGGCGCGTCCCATCGTATCCCATTTGCATTAAATGGGAAAGGGAGATGGTTTTTCACTCCATCGTTTCGTCTTTCCCGATCAGCGCGCCTTCCCCAACTACTGCACCCTTTCCTTAAGTAGGAGAAGGGAGAAGGTTTTCTCCCCGTTCCTTCGCCTATTCCCCATCTGCCGCCTCCTCTCATTTTCCTTCTTGCCAAGAGCGTCTTTGAGAGCCGCGATGGTTCCTAGGAAAGAAAAAGGTGAGAGTGAGGGAGAGGAAAAACTCACAAATCCTTTCGTGAACCCAGAGCGTGATGTTGGACTGGAGGTCATCCACTGTGAGGGAGTCGGTGCTGAAGGCCTTCATCGTGAAGGGGTTTCTGCCACCGAAGGAGGTGGCGCACTGGAGGGCTCCTGGGAGGGAGGAGTTCCCACAACCTCGGCCCAATGAGGTGATTTCCTTTCTCGCCTTCCATGAGCACGGGTTAGGATACCCCGTGCATTGGTTCCTACATAGGCCCCTCAATGAGTGGGGTCTAGAGCTGCAACACCTCAATCTGACGGGGGTGCTGCATATCGCCAGCTTCATCACCGTCTACGAGGCCTTCCTCGGGATGGGGCTACACGCGAACTTCTTCCGATGGCTATTCTCTGGGCGAGATTAGCCGGTGGGGAATCCGCCCAAGGCCGTGTCGGTGGGGGGCTTTGCCCTGTAGAGGAAACCAAGCATGGGGGGCTCATATCCCGCGTACATCCCCTGTGACTCCAACCGGGGGTGGCATGGGGAGTGGTTTTATATTAGGAACCCGGTGAAGGCGCCGTTCCCGGCGTTCACCGGCGGGAGGCCGGAGAGGTGGGATAGTTGGTCGTGGAGCCCTTCTCATTGGGAGAAGAAGAAGGTGGAGATCATTGAGGAGGAGCTCTAGAAGCTCATGCGACGTAGCCTTGATGGGGTGCGGGTGTTCCACACCCTCTACCACCGCCGAGTTGCTCTGTTGGTGGAGAGGGCGTGGCCGATGTGGAGGTATGGCGGCCCATCAGACCCTGATCACGCGTCACCGGAGGAGCTACCGGATGACGAGGTGTGGAGTCTTCTCGACCGGGTGCTGTAGCTAAAGCCCAAAGAGAAGGTCGATGGAAAGCCTGGACCTCTCAATGCCTCGGTGGTGTCCAAACTTGTATGCTCTCTTCTCCTTACTCCGTGTTCTTTTCCCCTTTGCTTTCCTGCTTTTTTTATTTTGAATCGCCTGTTTCATAGGGACTTGATGCTTACAAGTCCCGGCCGCACCTCTCGAAGGGGCTAGAGGGCATGGCTCGGTAGGCCGCCTAGAAGGAGATGGCGGATGCCAAGAAGAAGAAGAAAGCCATGGTGGCTCGGTGGAAGTATGAGAAGGAGAAGAAGATCGCCTAACACGTGAAGGCTAGGGAAAATAAGAGCGACGTCGAGTCAGAGCTTGAGTCAGAGGATCCCACAGAGGTGGATGACATGGTTTTCTTCGAGGAGGAGGAAAGCTAGGAGGTCGTGGTGACCTCAGAGGAGCGTTGCGACCCTATGGCGACGTCTACTGGCAATGAGCTAGAGGCGAAGAGGCACGCTGTGGTTCCTGTGCTGAGGAAGCGTGCGGCGAGCGCGGACGCTGCCGGCGAATGGGAGGTGAAGTGGACGCGGTCACCACACCCCTCGGTGGCGTCGCCGGTCTCGTCCCCGCTTGCCGCGGGTGTGGCTGAGCAAGCCAGGCGGTCAGAGGAGTAGGGCTTGCACCCGTGCGTCACTAGGACCGGTGCCAGCGTGTGACTCATAATGGGAGGATGCCCCGCCTGCTGGTTTGGTCGGCGCGTCCTGAGCCGAAGGTCACGGTGACCCGTAGGCCGAGCAGGAGCCGGTTGGGACGACTCTGCCCTCGGCTGAAGTGAGGGGGCGCGGGTTGCAGCTTGGGAGCGGTGCTTGCCCTACGGCCCATCGACGCCAGGTCTTGGTTTTAGAGTCACGTCGCTTACCTCCTGGTATGTTTTTCTTTGTTTCTTTTCAATCTTGCTGTTGAGTCTTTTTGGAGTATGACTAAGCTGTACTTTTTGTCAGTGGCCAGACGATGATGGGGTTGAGCATCGCCCCAACTTCCATGCAGGAGGTTTGGAGGCCCACCCTGTAGTGTGCCACGGTGATCGGTCAGGGGAACAGGGTGGTGGTGGCGAGTCCTTCCCTCCTAGGGGTGGTGCTCCCCGGGTCGGTTGCTAGTACGGCAGAAGCGGCGGCGACAGTGCTAGCGGTGATCCCAGTGGTGACGGCGGTGGTTTTGTCAGAGGTGTCCCTTGTGGCCCCTCCTTCACTAGCTGCAGTTGAAGTGGAGAGGGAGACCAAGCTCCCTGCCTCGTTGGGCGAAGGGCTGCATGGCTCACCCTCGTGGTTGGAGCGGAAGGCGTCGGAGGGAGACACGGCCAGGATGGAGTCGGAACGCCCATTGGTGGCCTTTGAAACCGAGGTGGTGGAGATCCCTTCCGACGATGAAGCAGATGACATGGTGGAGCTGCTGGCGCCGTCGCGGGAACTGGCGGTGGTTCGGTCGAAGGCTAGGCCCTCCAGCAAGCTGGAGGAGCTTGACCTAGAGTGGCCCTGCCCTAAGGACCCATCAAAGGTTTGGTTCATCCTTTGGGATTCCTAGGAGTGTCAGCTCTAGGACATCCTTGGGGGAAAGGACTCGCTATGGAGTCCAATCTTGCCAAGCTATCGGTGAAGCTTGAGGAAACCTAGGAGCGGGTTAAGTCCACCCAGCAGTTGGTCAAGGTCAACCTATAGCTCGCCGCAGAGGTGAGTTTCCCATGTTTGTCCTTGACCTCTTAGTTTTTTGTTGGTTGCCTTAGCATGCTTGCTTCTCGTTTTTGTAGGGTCTACAGGAGATGTCATCCTATAAGTCCCGTTTCCTTCAGATGGAGCATGCCTAGATGGCTGAGCTTGAGTGTTAGCTGGAGTCCACCAGCCATGAGTCCTAGGACCGAGCGGCCAAGGTGATCGCGGTGCGGGCGGAGGAGCAGCGTGCGGCAGAGCGGGCGACTGCCGCCGAGCATGGGCTTGAGGCGGCGAAGGCCCACCAGGCAGAGACCAAGGCAGGGCTACGGAAATCCCTGGCAGACACTGAGGCAGTGCTCCAAAAATCCCTGGAGACCCTTGAGTCAGAGCGAAATGCCCAAGAGTCAGAGCGGAACGCCCTAGAGTCAACGCAAAAGGCCCTGGAGTCAGAGCGAAAGGCCTGGTCGGAGGCAGACTAGGAAGTGCTCATGCTTTAGGGCTGGGTGATGGGGACGGAGGAGGCGAACGCCCGGCTAAGCGAGCTGGTGGCCCGGCAGGCGGAGGGACTCTCCGCCCTCGAGAACTTCCACCTCGGTACGTACCTTTTCTGTTTTTTGTCGTGTTGGTTTCTTCCTTTAGCTTGTTTATGAGCTTGTCGCCATTCTTCTAGAGCTGGGCGGAAAGGTGAAGTTGTTGGAGCGGGACCTGGAGACGGCCAAGGCAACTTTTGGCCAGAATGTAGAGGCGCTGGCCAAGTCCCTTGAAGAGCGACATGCTCTCGAGGGGGAACTTGACCAGATCTGCAATGTTGCCCAACTTGTCATCTCGGAGGTCTTTGGGTCGGTGCCAAGTACTAGCGCGCTCACCATCCAGCTGGCGGAGGTTCCGGGTGAGGTCTGGGCCCTCATCACACATGGGCTATTCTACGGAGCGTTGGGGGGTGTTGACTTCAGTGGCAACATACCACCCGAACCTGGACTTCGCCACTATCTACAGCGGGTATGCCGACAGCTTGAGCACAGAGGACATCCAATCGCTCAGGGAGAGCTTGCTATCGCATGCAAGGTTGGTGGCAGAGCAAGTCTTTGCACAGTGGGTGATGGATGCCCACTGTGAGGACATGGCCGAAAGCATGCGTCAGGGGGACGATGCCCAGCCTATGGATGGCACGAAGCCTAGGTCGGAAGTGGCCATCGCTCCACCTTCAACTGAGCCGAATGTTGTCCAGCCAAGGAGTGAGCAGCCCGTGCCTTCGCCAGTCGCACCGACAACAGATGTCGTCAGGCTGCCCCAATAGCTTGTAAAGTATAAGTAGTTTAGTAGATGCAAAAAGTTTTAAGTTCGTGGGGGAGCCCCTGTGTAAACATTCTTGTGTACTTAATGACTATAATCGGTTTTGTTTTTTGTGATGGAGTCACTCCGTTCGGGGAAACTTGTCCCTTTCGTTCCTTAGTTTTACCTTAGCATAATTTTGTTTTTTATTCTTTCTTTTTTGTACTTGCCTGTTCATCCCATAAGCTACAACCTTAGGAGCCCGGGCGTGGCCCATGAGGCTCAGCTACTCGTAACCGTAGGTAGAGGCAGGGTCCGATCGGTCGGAATATTTTAAAGCAAAGCTACGTAAGGCAATTTAAAGGAACGAACTACCCTTTTGTTCGGGTAGGAAGGAGTTTCACTATATGATAGTAAATGAAAAGAGAGGTAGTAGTGCACCCTCGTGGAGCCCCCGAGTGACCTGGGCCGAAAGTGTTTGGGTCAGGGCACTTTTATAGGAGCAAATGTTAAGTAAACAATGGTAAGGCTGAATTTTAGTGGAAGAAACGACATAGCTATTCCAAGCGCTGGTGAGAACGTTGTCGTTGTCGTCCTTCAGTCAGTAGGCATCCAGTCGGATCACCTTGACCTTCAGTCATCCAGATCCTTGCTCGCTATGCCCCCTTTCTTGGCTGCTGCTTCTTTGCCTTTTCTTCCTTTGGCCCACTAGCCCGTCGCAGAAGGCGCTTGAGGAGCTCACAGTCCTTGTAGAGGTGTTTGATGGGGTAGGTGTGGTTGATGCATAGGCTCTCCATGAGCTCGTGGAAGTGGCTCGGAAGGTCCTATTGGGGCTGATTGCCTGTGTGATCAGTCGTGGCGACCAACGTGGAGTTGGCCGGTCAGCGGCGATCTTTTTTATTCTTTTCCCCCTCTACGTGGAGGGGCCCTCATCCTAATCCTGGTGCTTGGCCTTGCCTTTGCCTCAGCCTCTATTGGAGTGCTGTAGGAGTGGCGCTCTCTAGATGCATCGGGCAAAGGCCCATGGTCCCAGGCCATCCGGCTGGGACTCCGAGTGCTGATGACGCTATGAGCATCTTGGTTTGGCCCGAGCCACTCATGTATAGGCGGTCGGAGTGGAGTGGTCGCTAAGTCAAGACAAGGCACAGATGCGGCCTCCTGTGCCATGCTCGACAGCTATAGCGATGGGCGGGTGGAGCGATTCGTCTGGTGCGTCCCCACTCCCCGGATGGGGAGAGAGGCTGGGAGTCGGTGTCGTGATGCGGAGCTCTCTGCCTATTGAACGGTGGCGGTCTCCACTAGTGCCCGAAGGTTCTGGTGGATCGCCTGTTTCTGGGGTCGTTAGGCTCGGGAAGGACGCATAGAAGCATTGCCGCAGCGATGATGTTCTGATTGGCCCGAGTGAACTATGGGGGATCTTTCCCCCTATGCATGGTGTTGCGCTGGACCCGACGGGCGCGACCCCGGGCGTCGCTCACCGGTTTCTGCGCATGAAGCACAGTGTGGGGCGCCGAGCGCACTGGCATAGTCGGTGGTTGGTTCAACTGTTGTTGTCGTAGCTCCTTGCCATGCTCCCGTGTGAGCATGGGGGGTCTCCGCACGAGGGTCCGGAGGGGTGTGAGTCTGCAAGGACTCTGTTACCACCGGTGGCTGTCCTAGAGCGTCCGCCATAGCGCACTCCCAGGATGGACTGTGGCTAGGCGCCACGTCACCGATGCTGGAGCCGTCACTCTCAACATCATCATCCATGAGATCGAGGAAATAGGTGGGAGCATAGCTCGCCATCCCCACGAATTTAGATGTGAGAGGGGGCGGTGCCAGCATCCTTCGGAGCCCTCGGGCGTACACGTCCATGGGAGATGCGAGGCCATAGGGGAACTGGTCGCATGGCGGTCACGGCGGGGACAACGGGGTCCCTTCGGATAATCGGTGGAAGATAGAGAATAGCAAGTAAATAACAGCATGTACATTACTCATAGCGGGGTTTGAGCAGAGAGTTTGCTCGGAATGAAGCGTAGATGCCTCATCGTTGAAGTCATCATGCGTCTCAGAGCTGATGGAGGGTGCCCCTCCGACAGGCGTCGAAACGAGTGCCTCCTCGCGGAGGTGTAGTACGCCGAGCTGGTCGGCGACGAAGTCCAGGCTTCCAAAGAGGAAGGCCTAGGACGACTCAGAGATAGGTGGAACCCACATCCCAACAGGTGGGAGTGCGGGAAACTCCAGCGAGCCAAAGCGAGTAGTATCGCTTGAGCTTGCCATGGCGAAGATGGTGGAAAAGTGGGCCATCCGATGACCAAAAAGTGTTGAACGTACAACGTCCTCCCCACAGATGGCGCCAACTGTCGGTGCAGAAAGTGACCAACACGTAAATATTTGTAGTTTTGCCGTACGTTGTGATTGGAGGTGGCCTAGCACTCAATGACATAGGGTTTACACTAGTTCAGACAACGTGCCCTACGTCCAGTTTGAGTCAGTCGGTGACTTTATTCCTGAGCCCAGATGCTCGAAGTTTGCAGTGGGGTTACAAACGAGAAGGAGAAAGATGGGGGGTACAAGAGGTTCGATCGGACTCCGGTCGGAAGGGCCGAGGGCAACAGGAGCTCCGCTATGAGCTAAGTGTTCGAGCGTGTGCTCGTGGTTTGAACCTGGTGGTTCTGATGTTGTATACTAGTGAACTTGATCGATCTAATGAATCTGAACAAACTTGAATCTGTTGGGAGAGAGCGCGTCCCCTTTTATAGATGAAGGGGATGGCCTTATAAGTGAGAGAGAGAGAGTACGTATGCTACTAAGCCTTGTTTCCCATGCCGGCGGGTACAGGATGATGGTAGGCGGCCACAATACTGTTGAATGTCAGTTGCACATGGGAGGTTGTGTTGTCTTCTTCGGGTATGGCAGACGTCGGTGCCTACCACACTGTTGATACCTATAGACATGCAAGGGGGTTTTACCATGTTTGCCTGGTACGGTTAATGCCGGTGCCCACTACACTGTTGATGCCTAAAGGCATGTGGGGGGAGCCTTACCGTATGAGAGTTAATGGCGCCCACAATATTATAGGAGAAAATGTCGGCGCCTACAATACTGCTTGGGTTCTATCATGCCAAGAGGGTCGTAGGGTACTGTCTGGCAGGTGCGCAGGGTATGGTCCCTGGTATTGTGGTTTAACTGGTGTGCCTTGCCTTACTTTCTCCATCCATTCCCTGGTCCTTACCGAGCGGGCGTCCCCAGTCGGTTAGTCCCAGTCGGCTCTGAATGCACCAGTTGGAGAAGAGCATTGAGCAGGGGTTTGGTGCATCCCCAGTCGGAGACGTGGGTCGGAGTCAGAAGTAGTGCTTTCGCCAGGCCTTCCGGTCGGAGAGGCCATCCGAAGGCGGGCTGGAGACCGAAGCGAGCATTCTGGTCAGAGAGGTGGGCCGGAGTTGGAAATGGGCGCTGTTCCTCCTCGACCAGACCTTCCGGTCGGTGATTGGATCGCCCTTCTGACCTATCATTTAGGTAATTTGGGCCAGCCCATGAGTTGCGTGTTGTCTGCTTAGGCCGAGCTTTTGTTGGAAAGCTGGTCTGCGAGGGACCCTAGGTTTATGAACCTAACACTATGTGACCGCATTAAGGCCGGATGTCATGTTTAGTGTATGTATATGTGTAAGATTTCAAGCCTCACCAAGAGAAAGTCATTTGAAGGCTACAAAGAGAATATTAAGGTACTTGAAGTATACATAAAATGTTGGTTTGTGGTATCCTAAAGAAGCAAAGTTTGAGCTAGTTGGTTACTCCGACTTAGATTATGCAAGATGCAAAGTTGAAAGGAAGAGCACCTTGGGCACATGTCAATTGTTGGAAAGATCACTTGTTTTATGGTCATCCAAGAAGCAAAATAGTGTTGCATTATCAACTGTCAAAGTCGAATACATATCTGCCGATAGTTGTTGTGCACAAATACTTTGGATGAAGGCCACCTTGAATGACTTTGGAATCAAGTTCAAGAAAGTGCCATTACTATATGACAATGAGAGTGCAATCAAGTTAACCAACAATCCAGTTCAACATGCAAGAATAAAGCACATTGATGTCCACCACCATTTCATAAGAGATCACCAATAAAAAGAGGACATTTGCATTGAGAGTGTAGGCACCAAAGATCAACTTACCGATATATTCACCAAGCCATTAGATGAGAAAAGGTTTTGCAAGCTAAGGAATGAGTTGAAAATATTGGATTTTCTCAAATATGTGTTGATGCACTTCCCCACTTATATGACATGCCTCTCCTTCGAGCAATCCAAGGTAAAAGTTGATTGGCATGGCATACATCCTTGCTAAGGACATGTTCAGTGCATCTAGTCATTTTCACATTTAATAGGCTCATTCATGAAAATCAAATGATTTTGATGTTTGTATGGTACCACTATTGCTTCAATGCTTAATTTGGTCTAGTGGTAGCATATGACATATTTATAGGCTTGTAAACCTAGTGTTCGATCTAGAAAATGAGCTATACGTGTTTAACTCAACATGGTACAAGATAACCCTTATTTGAAGGTGTGAAGAAGCTTGTCCTTGGATCAAACCGAGTTAAATATCTTTGGCAAGTGATCTAGATTGGACCAAATTTGGAAAAATGATCCTCACCCATTGATCGACATTGATAATCTCAACCTATTTAAAATTAAACCTTTGAGGTCATTGATGACAAAGGGGGATAAATAGTGTACAAAGATAGTGAAAAGATAACAAAGGGGGAGAAATTGAGAAGAAAATATAACAAAGGAGAGATATGACAAAGTAAAGGATCAATTAAAATTTTGAGCACACAAGTAGGGGGAGCAAGCTCATAAACTTGGTGGATGCATTTGAATGTGCATTTCATATGTTTGCTTGCATGACACAAGTTTTAAATTTCAATATTTATGCTTGCGTGGTATATGCTAGTTATAGGATTGAATGATGAAATGAAAAACTAGCATGCATAGGTTAAAAACTAGACTTATGTTCATTTTATAGAAACTAGACCCTTGCTTCTAATGTTGATCTCATGTGGTATTCTAATTTTTATGTATGTCTAGTTACTAATGGTGCTAAGGATAGTATATTAGTGCACTCCAATTGGTATCACGCTTCAAAGGTCCATCTCTTATACCTTAGCATTATTTGGTAGACATTGTCTCCTATATTTCCTATCTAAGCATATGTGCAAGCTACAATCCAAACTCTTAGCACATATGTAGGGGGAGCAATTCCTACCATTTGGGATTCATGAAACTTGTCCATATCCTTTTACACATGGTAAATATGCTTGGGCAAGCAACATGGATTCAAATGAATTTCAATTCATATCTTTGTGAAAGAGTTGTCATCAATTACCAAAAAGGGGGAGATTGAAAGCTCTAGTTTGGTTTTGATGAATTGATGAAATCCTAGGTGCTAACCTAGTTTATCAAAGTGATTATGAGATAGGTAGCACTACTCCAAGTGATGAAGTAATGGTGAAAATCATGATGATGGTGATGGCATGGTGATGATCAAATGCTTGGACTTGGAAAAAAAGAAAGAGAAAAACAAAAAGCTCAAGGCAAAGGTTAAACTTGATAGGAGCTTTTTTGTTTTGGTGACCGAGACATTTAGTGAGTGTGATCACATTTATGATTGTTAGCCTTACTATTAAGAGGGGTGAAACTCGTATCGAAATGCGGTTATCAAAGTGCCACTAGATGCTCTAACTCATTGCATATGCATTTAGGATCTAGTGGAGTGCTAACACCCTTGAAAATGTGTACAAGGTGATACACTTGGTGATTGGTACATTTGAGCAAGGCTAAGGAAGATAGAGTTGAAAATGAGTTAGTCGCACTGGTCACAGAGTGACTAGACACGTCCGAAATTGGGACTGGATGCGTCTGATATTTTATCCAGTCTTAGGGTAGTCAGACAGAAGTGACCGGACACGCCCAGAATCAGGACCGGACACGTTCGATATTTGGACCCGAGGTGAGCGACTAAGTGAAAGTGACCAGACTTTGGCTCAGTGGAGTGACCGGATGTTGACGAGTTACTGTTCAGTGTCAGGTCAAAGTGATATAGCCCGATGCAGGATTGCAGAGAGCGACCGGACGCGTTCGGTCGCCACACCGAACACGTCTAGTGTGAACCAGCAAGTTTCGGGTTTTCTACGCAATAATTCATCGGACGCTGGGAGCGTCCGGTCCAGTGTGATCGAACACGTTCGGTCGGCCTAGAGCGGCTCTAGGAGCTCTCTGGACTTGACTTGAGGCTGCGTCTCTCGGGTCCGGTCATTTTCTAACAGCGCGTCCGATCACGTAGTATTACTATGCGTTGAGATAGCCGTTGGATGTCAATGGCTAAACAATTTGAAAGGGACACGTGGCGGTCAGGATACGACTAGTCGCAGCGACCGGACGCGCCCGATCACCACACCTAACATGTCCGGTGCACACGACCTGCGCGTCCGGTCATCCCACAGTCAGCCTAATAATTGAGTCAACGACTCTATTGTTTGTTGGTGTCTATAAATATCATATGACCGGCTCTAGCTCACTCTCTTGGCTATTTGCATTGACATAGCAACCTTGTGAGCTTAGCCAAAGCCCTCCCACTCATCTCCATCTTTGATTCATCATCTTTGTGAGATTGAGAGAGAATCCAAGTGTATTGCTTGAGTGTTTGCATCTAGAGGCACTTAGTATTTGTGTTTCGCTGCGGGTTTGGCTTGTTACTCTTGATGGTTGCTGCCACCTAGACGGCTTGGAGCAGCTAGGATCGTCGAGCGGAGGTTGGTGATTGTCTCCGGCGTCGATCATGGTGATTGTGAGGGGTTCTTGACTTTTCCCTGGCGAAGAGCCAAAATGTACTCTAGTAAATTGCTCGTGGCTTGTGTGATTCTCATCTTGTGTTGGTTGTGCGGCACCCTATTAAGTGTTTGGCGTGTGATGTCAATTAGCGCGTGAACCTCTAAGTGAGTGAATCGCCACAATGATGACTAGCTTGCCGGCAAGCAAGTGAACATCGGAGGAAAAATCATTGTGTCTTGATTGTCTCCTTGGTATTCATTGGTATTCACTCATTGGTCACTTGCCACGGTGGTATACCTCTCTACCACTCTCTTGTATTTCATTATACATTCACTTGGATAGAGCTAGTGGTAGCTCAGACTAGATAATGCATCATTTAATTGTATTACTCTCACTAGGTTGAGCACTTAGGTGTATATTAGTGACATAGCTTTGTTGTGATATACTAGAGATCATAGAAAATAAAATTGGGTAGGTGGCTTGCAACCCCAAGTATAGTGCTAGCGCAAAATTCGCTTCGCCATCTTATTGACTAATCATTTGTCTTAGTGTTGTTGTAGGAATTTTTAATATAAAGGAACACCATTAATCCACATATAAATCATCCACCTCTATCATTATAAATGATAAACCAAAATATCTTTAGTGCATGCATAAAGTATTAATATATATTATTATGAAAAATAATTCCATAATCATAAAGTAGGATATATATTTCTAAATTACATCCCACTGCTAAAATAAAGATTAAAGTCTTAATTGCCTCTTGAACTTGTCGGTAAATTTAAGAAACACTCTCGAACTCGTATATCAGACAACATACCCTTTAACTTTCAAAACCAGACAAATTACCCTAAATAGTCTAGTGCAGTTTTGATGGTTGTGTTTGGCTGATGTATAACATGTCTGGTGCGCGCGCTACATGTTCTTGGGGTTTTTAGTCATGCTATCTTTTATTGAATACTTGGGCTCTTAAATGATCTCAAATGCAGAAAATCCACTAAGGTCCTGTTTGTTTGAGCTTTTGGCCACTTTTAGACTCCTAGCTTTTGGATTTTCTAGAAGCCAAACAACTCTCATAAGCCAAAAAGCCCAAAAGCTTGCTATAGTGAGTTTCTAGCTTTTGACTTCTAGAAGTTTTTTTTGGCTTTTGAAAGGTCCAAAAGCTCCTAGGAAGCCCAAAAAACAGACCCTAAATTGTTTTAGATCTCATCGAGCACTATAAATTCGGTATAGAGCATGTCACCATTTAAGGTCTTTGAAAAAGTAAATTAATTATCATAACCCCAAAACTTAAAATGAATATTTGGGCCTCTAAATAACCTCAGATAGAAAGGCATCCACTACGAAATTATAGATCTTGTTCAGATCTACAACTTTAGTATAGACCATCAACATCTGAGGTCATTTTTAAAGAATCCTAAAATTTAGATTTCAAAATCTAGAATTTAAAATGAATTCTTAGGCTATAAACGATTTTAGATACAGATGGTGTCAATTGCAAAATTGTGGATCTCATTAGGAGCTAAGAATTTAGAACAAATATTGGGCCTCTAAACGGTCTCAGATAAAAAGAGTTGTAAACTACAAAGCTATAGATCTTAAAAACTACAACTCTAGAATAGACCATATCAACAACCGAGATCATTGAAAAATTCAAAAACAATGAATTTCAAAATTTGACAATTTAAAAAGAATAATAGAGCCTCTAAAAGATCTCAAATAAAAGAAATTATCAACTATAAATTCTAGATCGCGTCAATCCCTAAATTTCGATATAAAGTTTTTATTCATCAGATTTCATACAAAAAGTTATGAATCTTTTATATAAGAGAAAGAGAGAGACCACCTCATCTGAGCCGATTGTCACACTAGCACAACCATCCAAGGAACTATTTTGAAATGGTAAAGGAATATTTTATCTGATTTTGAAAATTAAGGTATATATGTTGTCTTTGTCTAATGTTGGAGATCACTTTTTCTCAAATTCAGCAATTAGTTTACGGTTGCAAGGAACGAATGGTCAGGGGGGAGGGGGTTGAATTGGCTCTAAAATTTAGATGATAAATCTTAGTCTAGGTAGAGTCTAAACCCCAAAAAGGTTGAATTGGCTCTAAAATTTAGATGATAAGTCTTAGGCCCGTTCGGCGGGTAGAATTTTGGCTGAAACTGGCTGAAAAACGTTGTTCTGGCTGAATTGTTGTGAGAGAAAAACACTGTTCCGACTGAAAAAAGAAGCGGAACAAGCTGAATATGAATAGATTCTAAACCCCAGAAAAATATTGTCCTGAGTTTTTCTACAAGTCAAACTAAAGGGTCCCTAGGGCCAGCAAGGTACACATGTCCTTAGCAAAGTTGACACTAAGAATAACTTTTTTTTTAATAACGGGCATTCATTAAAACACTACTAGGCATCCTAGGGCCTGTTCGCTTGTCTGAATTTTGGAGGAATCTGGATGGTTTGAAGGAATGCTGGAGGAATTTGTGAGAGAAAAACACTGTTCCGGATGAAAAAAAAATAAACGGATCAAATCGGGTTTAAGGGCACACGAACGGGCCCTAGTTGTCACACAAAGAGACTTGCCATCATCAAAAGTAAAAGCAACAAAGTAATGAGCAAGGCAAAGAGATAATCAGATTCCCCCCACCTATGGTTTTGGGTCAATCCCACAACCTCCTGATCCACGTTGGAGCACTAAGGGTGATTCCCGCATCTGGGCTTACCAGGCCCGTGAGATGCGATGATGACTTGATTGGTTAACAGCAGAAGCACCTCAGCCAGCCCCCAAGAAGCAAAATTCACCTCTAAGCTAGGCTCCGAGAAACGAGATTTCCTCCTGTTTCACTGGGCTTGGCTCACAAGATGCGCTCACATGCGCACTTGCGCGTTTATGGCTAGCACAAGATGCATGGATTTAAATAGCGAGCTATAGCAACGTTATAGCTTCTGAAGAAAGCACACGCTAAGCTATTCCTATTTTTCGGCTATGTCAGCTATGACCACTATAGTGTGCTTTAGTGCCGCTAAATTTCTTAGCTATAGCTTTAAAATAGCGCCGCTATTTTAGTTTTAGCTTTTAAAGTGATAATTTAGTTATTATCTACTTATCTTTTACTATTAAGTTGGTGTTTTGAAAAATTGAACACTTTTTTCATAAAATCGTGCTATAATGCTATATTAAATAATGTTTTCTAGACTCCTAAAGTCTTGAAAATATATTTGTATTCACCAAATTTCATGATTCTTTTATTTTTATGCACGAATTATGTATTTTTATGGTTTTTTCTTTAAAAGACCTCTATGTGTCGTAGCTTCACTATAGCTGAAGCTAGCTTAAAAAAAAAGATGCCACTATTTATTATAGCCCGCAATTCTAAACTTTGACGAGACGAGGTAGGAATGACCAACCAAACAGCTTCTCTCCATCGCTTGTGTGGATGGATACGACAACCAAACAAAAGGCTACTTCATTTATTAAATCAGGCCATCGTATTATATTGGGAAAGAAACCAATCACACTCTAAATCACCTAAGCTTAATTAAGGTCCACTCAACTAGTGGATAACCATTTGCCTCTCCGGCATGGCGGGTTTCAAATTTAAACTCCACTCAACTTACACCTTAAATCCACTTCAGTATAATACATATATTACAGATACCACGGACACGATTCACACCCAACTAAAAAGCAGCGACGTCCACACGACTCCAGACGAGAGAGGAAAAAAAGGCAGATAAATTACATAGGTTCGGGAAACAAAAGTAAATTAAGGACCATGTCACCATGAAAGCAAGCGTTGCCATTTCATACCCATCACCTACCTAATCATGCCGAGCGGTATGGCCGGCGCCCCCATCACGGTGCCGCCGGCAACTCCTCGCCTCTGCCGGTCCATGTTGGCCTCCCAACCTACTCACGCACAGACACGACACATCAGTTGTTCGGTAGGTATGGCTATCAGCAGTTCAGCACACACACAGTAAAAAGTTGCTTGCTTGCAAGCAAGCTTGCCAGCAGCACCTGACCTGAGAAGCAAAGCGTGCGCTGCACTTACCGATCCCCAGGTCGAACCCGCGGTTCTTGAGCTCGCGGTACTCTTGGCACAGCGCCAGGTGCTCGCAGCAGCAGTGCACCAGGAAGTCCGGGCACTCCCCTTCGTCCACGTCGTACTCGGCCCTCAGCTTGGACCGGTAGAGGCACGAGTACAGGCACCCCATCCCCGTCGAGGCGCAGATGAGCCCATAGATCAGTCCACTCGCGAGACATGCTGCCAAGTCAGAGTTTTGCGGCGGTGAATCGGCGAGATCTTTGAGTTGTTTCAGAGATTGAGAACCAGACGAAGCTGAGACTGAGAGGAGATCGACTCACGGCAGGTGCCTTTGTCCACGATGTCAGCGATCTGCCCGAACGTGATGCAGGGGCACAGGCATGTGATGAGACCTGAGCGCCATGGAAGAAACGCATGTCAAGTGGCAACTAACCGAGCTTGAATCGCCACAGGACTGCTATGAACTCTGGCTGGAGAAGACGAAGAGGAAGCGGGGAACGAAGGGATGACTTACAGTTCCCCGGGTCGTCCATGCAGTGGAAAAGGCCGGTGGACCATTTCCTCAGCCCGCCGCCGGGGCGTGAAGGGTTCATGTTCTCCCCGTGCTGCTGCTGGTACGCTGCCGGCGGCGGCGCCGTTGGCGGAGCCCCGGAGCTGCTGAATTTGTTATACACGTCCGGATGGGCCGACGGATACATTGCTTGGGAGTACGATCTCTTGTTTATGCGAACGGCAGCGCGCAAGGCGCAAGGCAGGACCAGTGCTGCTTTTAATGATTCTCTTTAGCACTCCTCACCAGCCAGGCGGCCCAGGCCCCACGCCGGCGAGGCTTGATCCAAGAGTCTCCCACAAGTCAAGAGTCACGGACTCACGTATAGTAGGCCCCCTTTGCAAAGATCCCGCACCCACTGCCACTTTAGATGCTACTGTTCATCGTAGCTGGATTTCTCTCTCTTTCCTCACCCTGAGGCCCGGTTTAGTTCCGAAAATTTTTGGCTTTTGGCTATTGTACCACTTTCGTTTTTATTTGACAAAAATTGTCTAATTATGGACTATTTAGGCTTAAAAGATTCGTCTCACGATTTCTCGGCTAACTGTGTAATTAGTTTTTTTTTCGTCTACATTTAGTACTCCATGCATGTGCCGCAAGATTTGATGTGACGGGAAATCTTGAAAATTTTTGGTTTTTGGCTTAGAACTAAACGGGGCAGAGGTAGAGGGAAAATATAGAAATTTAGGGACCATAATGTAGCACAAAATAATGCACCAACAAGCTTTCCTATTAGATATAGGCCCCGTTTAGACCATCTAACTATGCTAGCCAACAGAACCAATAACTAGGAGTATTTGTTAGCTGGATGGCAGGTAAAATATTGGTACTCCTGAAATTATTAGGCGAGGATCTAAATAGGTTCTCATTTTTTAGCAGCTAAATATTAGTTATAGAGATTAGTTGTCATGCTAAGATACTCTCTCTCCGTTTCAAATTATAAGAGTATCTCCGAGAGCCTTTCTAAAGTTCGCTCTCTAAATTATCATTTGGAGAGTTATTTATATAAAAATCATTTTCTATATCTTTTAATTCCCCAACAATTTTCTATCACTCTAGATAGACATTCTTGCTTTCTATCTTTGACTAGCGATAAACCTGAAACAGAATATGACTATATTTAGATAATCAATTAAAGAGTCTGTTGGAGGATATTTTTCATCAAAATCTCTGTTACCAGTAATTAGGAAGGATTTAGAGTCTCTTTGAGTTGCTCTAACTCATTCTATTAAATATAGATAGATAGATAGATAGATAGAATAAAATAAAAAATGACTTATGATTTGGAATGAATGGAGTAAAAAACTTTGTTCATATGTATATGCTAAGCAAAATAATGTTATCGTGCAGTTCTTTAATTCCAATGGTGGAAGGGGTTGGTTACAATTTACAAAAGCACCGAGCATTTTAGAGCCTTAGCATATATGCACATTCCGATGCACAATCGTAGCATTTGCTTGTTGTTTTCAGCCAGGGTTTATTAATCATTGTACAGTATTTTTCTCTTACAATAAACAAGCACCAACCGAACTTATCAGTCCAGAAATCAACCAGCGAACATGTTACTATCTTTTTACCTCTGCAAGATGATAAAGAAGAGGATGATGTTGGGCAGGCGTTTGTGAATATCTCGGAAAGTGTTAAAAACAACATGACTGATGCTATAGCGGATAAGAAGTTGATGACTAAGCCCCGTTCGCTTGGTCATATTTGGCTTATAAGCCATGGCTTATCAACCAACGAACAGTATTTTTCTCTCACATCAAACCAGTCAACAACACTTTCAGTCATGGCTTATAAACCAAACCAGCCCAAACAAACAGGGTGTAGTACTCCGACGCAGCGAGTCGTTGCAAAGTGCTAGCCGCACGATTTAGAATCTGATCTGTAGAGAATTGGAAAACCCGGTAGAAAACCGACTTTTGCTGATGAACAACACAGTGGTGGGAAGGTACTATCTGGAGCTGACCTTCAGATTTGGTTCATTGAAGTCGAAGAGGGTACGTGTTGGCCCGTTCGGCTTACTCCATGTCTGACGTGTACGGTTTCTTTTTTCAGCTAAAACAATATTTTTCTCTCACAACATTTCAGCCAGAACAATGTTTTTCAGCTAATTTCAGCTAAGATTCAGCAAGCCGAACGGGATGTATTCAGTCATTCAGACTTTGAATGGACATAGCAAATCACCTGCACGCGCATTGGTTTCCGTCCTGTTCGTTTGGGCTGGTTTGACTTATAAGTCATGGCTGAAAGTACTGTTGACTTATTTAGTATGAGAAAAATATTATTCGTTGGCTAATAAACCATGACTTATAAGCCAAATACGACCAAACGAACATGCTATTCCTCGGCCTTAAAAACTGCTCCCCACGTGGGAAAACTTTGGAAGTTCAATACTCAATGTCATAATTTCTTCTTATCTTGTTTTTTTAATGAATCTTCTTATCTTGATTAATACCAGCTGTGAAGCTGATTACTTCTGCTATAAGGCGGAATCAACCTAAGATTTTGCTGAAATTCTTGACCAACGCTTACCTAATGGCTAAGCCTATGCGTGATTATTGCTTCTCACAAGCAACCTGGCGCCTGGCGGTTACGAATCCTTGAGCAAACGTCGCGTCTCGGCCATCTTCTAGAACAGTACATATCTACTTGGATACGGCTGGCAACATAGATGAATTGTCCGTAGTGGCTCATAGTCACATTCTTCATTGTTCCATGTCCACGAGATCAAATTTGTCACTAGGCAAGCAGCATGACCACTGGGTCCACTGCATGAATAGTGCGTGCACGGCAAAGGTTGAAGGCATCCGATTCTTCGTCCCCGCGCGAGCACATCCTATCCACGAATTCTGATGCCGGCCTTCTCGTTTCAAGCAACGAATCTTAACCATCTGTCAAAAGGCCAAGCGGTGTCCAAGGATCAGCACCTTTGATTCTCCTCTCTGCCTAACAATGCACACGAATTCCACGCCCCGCCCCCATCCCATGTCGTCTGGCCCCGTCCATGACCGGCGTCGCTCTCGCACCAAACGTGCGGCAACCGAACTGCAAATCTCCTGATCCTTCCGGTTCCGGCCTAACCTCGCAGACCGGCCGGGAGACAGTATATATAGCGGCGTTGTTATCAACTATAGCCCACGGTTGTCTCGTGGATACTGGATAGCTATCATATCACCGGACCAGTAGTGTGTAACAATGGCGTTCATGCGGTACTACCGTGCGCTGCCGGAGGGGGAGACGACGGTGGAGGAGTTCAGGGCGTGGCTGAGCCAGTTCGACGCGGACGGCGACGGCCGGATCAGCCGGGAGGAGCTGGAGCGGGCGCTGCGCAGCCTCAACCTGTGGTTCGTGTGGTGGAAAGCGCGGGAGGCGGTGCGCGCGGCCGACGCCAACCGCAACGGCGCGGTGGACGGCGACGAGATGGGCAGGCTCTACGCGTTCGCGCACAAGCACCTCCACCTCAAGATGAGCCAGCTGGACCTGGACCTGGAGGAGTAGTGCTAGCCTGCTAGGGCGCCGGCGAGATCGCTGGGTTTAGATGTAAATTAGAGTGAAGTGTATGTAAACATCGCTTTGTGTGGTCGTGCGCTTGGAAGACTGGTATGTAGACATTTAGTCATTCTCGACGAGTTCGTCAGTTCATTCTGCAGATGCAGTATTTCCTGAATGCAACTTTCATGCTCGTGGATTTGGATGTTCAATAAGCTCGAGAAGTAGAGATGGTGCTATCAATTAGTTTGTACATATAAGTAGTATATATACTCCACAATGTATTAACTGCGTTATTTTTTAGTTTTATACTGCAACGCTTTTATGAATTTTTACATTGTAAAGTCTCGACATAATCGAGCCTCACGCACATGTGGATATGTACAGGCAACTTTCATGTAAAGGGTAATCTACTTCAACTAAAAAATTTCACCACAAAATCTTAGCTGTTAACTATCGCAAGACTTAAAACCCAAGGGCTTCCTCTTCTAAGCTTTTGAGCTCTAAAAACTTTAGAGCACTTTTATTTATGTTTTTTTGAGGTCCAAAGCTCTAATGTGAGATGGACTAAAATTTAGGCCTAATTTTATACCATATGTTTGGAGCTTTAGTTTTAAAATTTAGAGCTCTAAAGTTTAGAGCAGAGGATCCAAACATACCCTAAATAAGGACATGTTTGATCCATTAGCACTAAAATTAGCAGCTAAAATTAGTACTAGTGGATTCAAACAGACGCACTAATAAACCTGCAAATTATCAGCAGGAGAGCTGCTAACTATTAGTTTCATTAGCAGTTTTGGAGTTGCTAATAGATGCTGATAGCTCATATGTACCTTCAACCCACTATCCAACCACCTATTAGCAGGTGGATCCAAACAGCTCCCGTCAAAAATTAGGTAGCTAAAAATTAGCAACTATTAGCTATTAGCTAGCTAATTTTTAGTGCTAATGGATCCAAACATGTTCTTAGACCACCCTGTTAGATAAAAAAAATCAACCACCATGTTGGATAAAAAAAAATCACTACCGAAGAGGTGAGAAACAAATCCTTTTTTCAAGAAAGAAAATCTTTAACCAATAATAATTGAATAATCTGCTGTTCACAACTTTGTAAGTTGTCTTGACAATTTTTGGGTGCTCGCGACAATTGTAGTTTCTTTCACGTGCAAGTTGGATGTAATAAGTCCTTACCTAATATCCGCTAGTTACATGGAAAAAAAGCTAGATCATGGTTATCCTTGGCATACTTTGTGAAAAACAGTTTATAGCAATGGGATAAATTTTTTTTAGAGACGGCTGGTGATGGAGCCGTCCCTACAGTGGCGTGCTCAGGAGCCCAGAGACCAGCCGTTTCTACAAATGGAACAGCACGGGTGGCTGGTGATACGAGCCGCCCCTACAAATATATCTGATTTGTAGAGGCGGCTCACTCACAAGCCGCCCATGGTGTTTTTATTTGTAGGGGCGGCTGGTGATTGAACCGCTCCTACAAATGCCTCGCGTATAATTACCTGTCATTTGTAGGGGCGACTCACCAGCCGCCCCTACTAATGACCCACATATAAAAAACCTGCAGCACCTTCTTTCTCCTCGGGTCACTAACTCCAACCCGTGAAAGAAAGGTGGAGAGGCCTTGGACACCTCCTAAAAAAATGCTCTACTAAGGGGGGAATGTTTTGGTCTCAAATCCTTTGGTGGAGAGGTTGTAGAAGGTAAGAAAATGCTATTCAACATCTTTTTTGAAGTTTTAATGGTTGGTTAGTGAGTAATTAGAGTTTTATTTTTCTCTCTCTTCTATGGTGCTTGAGCTACTTATGAAGCAAATTAGACCTAAGTTTTAAATATACTAGAGTAAATTAGGTAGGAAAACAAGATCATACCCTTATTTGGTCCATGTTTCTTGATTTTAGTGAATAATTAGTTAGTTTTATGGATGTTTCAGGTGCATGTAGATCTAGATCTAGGGTTTAGTTTTTTTTATTAATTTTGTTTTTGTAAATTTGTGTTTGATGAAATTGGACTAGAGTTTGCATGAAAGATATTGGGTAAAATATAATTGTTGCTAATTGTTGTCTTTGAAATTGTTTATTGTAATCAACAAATATATATTTTAATTATTTATGGATAAATGGGCCATTAATTAATTTTCCTCTACCATGGTGTGTTTGTATGCTTCATGTAATTATATTTGATTTATATTCATATATATATGAAGTATACACAATTATTCTCAAGTAATTATTAATTTGATTTATTTTTATATATATCTGAATAAGTAGTCCTTTAATGTTTGTTTTGTTGTTGTAAAAGATGGAGTACATGAACTCTTGGATGTATGGTTCGTTAAGGTTCAAGGCAGGTTTCCATGAAGAGGTGGATAAATTTATTGAAGCTGCAAAGAAGCATGCAACGATATTGATAGAGAATAAGGATGCAATTATTTGTTCCTATAAAGATTGCAAGAACCGTATGGCATGGACAGATGTGACTATCATCAGATCACATTTGATTATGCGAGGATTTGTTGAGGACTACATAATATGAATTCATCATGGTGAAACGGTTATTGTCAACAACGAGGATGAGGAGGAATACGACGACGAAACCCTAGAATCCCTGTCCCAATATTCAGCAGAGCTTGATGCACGAATGGATTCCGAGTTTGGCAATGAATAAGGTGGTGATGCTGGTGGTTGGGATGGTAACGACGAAGGTGGTGCCAATAATGATGGTGGAGCATGTGTCGGGGATGAAGATGATTAGGAGGACATAATTCGAGCCCTTGAACCAGAGATTTTACTAAATAGCCCAAAAAGTCTAGAAAATTTGGCAAAGGTGACAAAAGCATCGAAGGAGACTGTGTATGGTGTTGAAAAGGGTTGTCCGACACATTGGACATTGCTACATTTTGTGTTTGAGCTACTCATCCGAAAGGCTAAGTACGGCTGGTCAGACTATAGTTTCAATGATCTATTGCATCTTTTGTCATAGGTGCTGCCACAACCAAACTTAGTTCCCGCCAACACATACCAAGCGAAGAAGGTCATAAGTCCGTTGACAATGGGGGTTGAAAAAATCCATCCATGACTCAACCACTATACTTTTTCGTGGCAAAACATTCAAGTCACTGGATAAATGTCCCTGGTGTGGGGCCAGTCGGTACAAGAACAATGACCTTTACGGTGGGGACGAAGCCTCCACGGGGAAAAAGAGGAATAAAAAGGGTACAAAAAAGGTGGTATAAGAATCTTAGCCCCTAGAGGACACTCTATTAGGCAACGATGCAAAGCAGAGAAGAATTCCTGCCTTGGTAATGTGGTACCTGCCAGTGATCGACCGCTTGAGAAGTATCTTCCTAAACCCTAAAGAAGCCACACTCATGACATGGTGGGATGATGAGCACAAGGTGGATGATGATAAGATTGCACACCCGGTGGATTGTAGTCAGTGGCAAAGGTTCGATAAGAAGCACAAAGAATTCAACGATGACCCAAGAAATGTATAATTTGGCTTGAGCACTAATGGAATGAATCCCTTCAATGAGAGGATGAGAGATCACAACACTTGGCCAGTGATCTTGACCATGTACAACATCCAAATGTGGTTGTGTTAGAAGAGAAAGTGCCTTCTCCTCACTATTCTTATTTCTGGCCCTATACAACCAGTTATTGATATAGACGTGTTTCTCGAGCCTTTGATGCAAGAAATGGAGAGGCTATGAAGGCATAGGGAGCTGATGTATGATGCGTTCCGAAAGTAGGACTTCATATGTAGAGCAATAATATTTGTTACTACCAATAATTACCCCGCGCTGTTTGTTTTATCTGAACAGATCAAAGGGAAGACGGGATGCTTGGTTTGCTTGGATGGTACTACATGGGTGTACCTGGATGCATCCAAGAAGATAGTTTACCTAAGGAACCGATGCTTCTTAAAGACAAGTCACAAGTACCATAGTAAATTGTTCTTTAGATTTTATGACAATACCCCGGAGATTGAACCCCCTCTGGAGAGACATCATAACGGAGAATATGTGTACAGAATGGTGAAAACATACACGTCGTCTATGGAAAGAATAATCCGAATGGGACGAATAGAGATAGAAGCACACCTTCTGTCGAAGGTGTACCTTTCAAGAAACAACCGATCTTCTTTCAGTATCTGTCTTATTGGCCAGACTTAGAGGTCCCTCATGCCATTGATGCTATGCACGTGCAAAAAAATATCTTTGAGAGTCTCATTGCTACCTTGATGGACACAGGCAAGTCAAAGGATGGTCTAAAAGCACGAAAATACATGGTGCAGCTAAACGCGATGCACAGCTTCACCCGGTACCTAAGGCTAATGAAAAATACACTCTGCCCGTGGTGTGCTTCAACCTAACACCAGACAAGAAGAGAGCTATATGCACTTTCCTGAGGAGGGTCAAAGTCTCGACTAGGTTTTCAGCAAATGTGAAGAAGCTAGTGTCGATGAAGGACTTGTCAATAACACACTGCAAGGCTCACGATTGTCATGTGATGCTGACAGTGTTTCTACCTATTACAATCAGGGCTATAAAGACAGAGTTCTTGAAAATGGCCATCACCCGCATGTGCTATTTCTTTTCGAAGATCTCACAGAAGATGATTGGCAAGCAAGAGCTGAGTGACCTACATGAATTTGTGGTAGAGACACAAAACCAACTAGAAATGTGTTTACCTCTTGCTTTTTTGATATAATGCCATATCTCATGATTCACATGGTTCATCAGATACAGGCGTTGGGCCCTTGCTACTTGCATGAAATATGGTCCTACGAGCGGTTCATGTCGGTTCTAAGTCGATACGTGCATAATCGAGCATACCCAAATGGCTCCATAATAGATGGTTATAATACTAAAGAAGTCAAAGTGTTGTCAAGAGTACCTAAAAGTACAGAAAGGAATTGGTAAATCCGATTATCGTCACAAGGGTAGGCTGGCTAGGAAGGGCACCAGTGATAGAAAAGTGTTCATCAACCATGATTACAAAGAGGCGAGTCAGGCGCATTACAATGTCTTACAGAGTACACAACTGATGCAGCCGTATATTGATGAACACTTGGCTATCATTATGGCGAAGAGAAATGGTTGTTCGAATGATTAGGTCATGAAACAACATAAGCAACGACTAACTACATGGTTGAAGGACCAAAATATACCTCCTAGAGAAATCATAGACTCTATTACCATCAGTAGGTTGATGGAGGGGCCATCGAGACAAGTGACATCTTGGAATGCTTATGACATCAATGGGTATACGTACTATACCTATGCAAAGGATAGTAAATATGTGAACCAAAACAGCGATGTTCGAATAGAGGCTCTCGATGGATTGGGGCAAAAGATCTAATACTTTGGCATAATGAAGAGATATGGGAACTTGACTATGGAAGGGATATAACGGTGGCCCTGTTTCGATACCGCTGGATCAAACAACACCAACTGAACGAGATCGGATTGAGAGTTCTGAACCTCAAGAATCTAGGCTACCAAGATGACCCTTAGGTGCTCGCTTCACGTGTCGCACAAGTTTTCTATATGTCTGATCCACAAAGTAACCTCCCCCGAAGAAGAAGACAAAGCACGTGGTTGCCTCCGAAAAACAACACATTATCGGAGTTGATGACGTGGACGATGTTAAAGCTTACAATAACTACAATAAGATACCGCTATTCATAGACTTTTCAAAGAATATCAGTGTTGTAGAAAAGAACCTACCCAAAGACATTGACATGGGAACAAAAAGGTGTCAAGGAGAAAGTCGTTACAGCAGGCTAGCTAGTTGTAGAACGTGGAGTGCTTGTGTAAGTGTGTGTTTATAAGACTTCATTTATGCATGCATATGAGACTATATATTTATGTATGTGTGTAAGACTATATATTTATATATATATGTGTGAGACTATATTTATGCATGTGTGTGAGACTACCCTTTGCAACATCCAGATGAATCTATTTCAACATCCACTCAATTATTACTAAAACTTTATGAAATCACTTAACACTTTATGAAATGAAGAAATGGCCAAAATAAAAATAGGAGATATTGATGTGTTCAACAACTTTTATATTCATCACCTTTACAGCTGAAATCATTTAGTAGTTGAAAATCAGATTTGAAACTATCATTTTCTAAAATTCAAAATTTGAACGGTTCAAATTTTATCAAATAAAAAGATGACCAAAATAAAAGTTGTAGATAGTGACGTGTTCAACAACTTTTATATTCATTACCTTTACAGCTGAAATCATTTAGTGGTTGAAAATCAGGTTTGAAGCTGTTATTTTCTTAAATTCAAAATTTGAATTGTTCAAAATTAGTGACAAAGATAGATGACTAGACTAAAATGATAGAACATGATTTTAGAAAATTTTAGAAAAAAAATCATCACATTTGGAGTTAGTACGAGGAAGAAAAACTAGTTACAAGTTTCAGCCATAGATTAAAAAGAAAAATCATATTTGTTCATCATTGATCATCCTGAACAGTTGTGATTTTTCTTTTTAATCTCTAGATAAAATTTGTAACTAGTCTTTCTCCCTCATACTAACTCCAAATGTGATGATTTTCTTCCTAAAATTTTCTAAAATCATGCCCTATCAAGTTAAAGTGTTGATTTGGTTATTCTTTTTATTTGACAAAGTTTGAGCAATTCAAATTTTCAAATTTAAAAAAATGACATGTTCTAATGAGATTTTCAACCATTAAATGATTTCAGCTGAAAAAGTGACAAGTACCAAAGTTGTATAACTCATCAAGATCTACAACTTTTATTTTGGTCATTTCTTCATCTCACAAAGTGATAGTAAACATTGTTCATAAATCAACATGTCTCTCGTATAGTTCATGAAACTATGAGTCATATGTGAATTTATGAACAATGTTTACTAATACTTTGTCACATGAATAAGTGATCAAAATAAAAGTTGTATATAGTGATGAGTTCAATAACTTTTATGTTCATGACTTTTATAATTGAAAGCATTTAATGTTTTAAAATCTTGTTTGAAGTTGCTATTTATTCAAGTTCAAAATTTTAACTGTTCAAATTTGGTCAAATGAAAAGATTACCAAAATATAAGTTGTACATCTTGATGAGTTCTACAACTTTGATATTTACAAAATTTTTATTTGAGATCATTTAGTGTCCTAAAATTCTCTTTGTTGTTTTGAAATTCAAATTTTAAAATTTTATTTTTGTAAAGAAGAAAATATAAATTATATCTATATATATATATGATGAAATTGTTTATATTTATTTATACATATATAGAATAATAAAAAAAGTATTATATAAATTTATATTGTGTTCTTTATATATAAATTACAAAATTATTAATTAAAATAAATTAAAAATATTTGTAGGGGCGACTTTCTCAGGAACCGCCCCTACAAAATCAATTTGTAGGGGCGGCTTACTCTGGAACCGCTCCTACAAATTGATTTATAGGGGCGGCTGCCTCAGGAACCGCCCCAAGAAATGACCTACGATATAAAACCAAGAGCTCGCGGGAGACTGAAATTACTCCAAGTCCTGGGCGCTTTCTTCCTCTCGGACGTCGGTAGGCTGTCGATTTTTTCTCTGCCGCACCCATTGCCGCCGCCGCCGTCTCTGTGGCCTACAACCGCCTTCTCTGACCTCCTCCATCCTCACCTAACTGCACCTCCATCCACCGCTCCCCAACCACCACCTTTCCGCACGCCGCCGAGGCTAGGGTTTGAGCTCTACCGGCTCAGCCGCGTGCTCTAGCTAGTGTCCCCGCCACCGGCGCTCCCTCTCCGACCTCGACCACTGAACTCGTCGGCCCGCGCGCGCTCTCCGACATCCCTCCACCTCGCTATCGCTTGGTCACTCTCGTGCGTGCGACGTCGATGCGGGGGTCGCTCTCGGGCGCTCCTCCACCGCCGCCACCTTGCTCCTCGTTCGCCGTCGCCATCTCCACCGCCATTGCCATCCGTCTTGAAGGTCACTGCACCTCATCTCCTTCGTTGCAGTAGTTTCTAGATCCGCTAGGGTTTGACCCACACCTCATCTCCCCTTCTTCTCTTGTCACACCATTTAGGAGATCCCGATGCTTGCCATCAAAATTGCATTATCTTTATACCTAATTAGGAGACCATACTACTAGATTTTTCTATAATTTGATGAAGCTACATCACTTGTAGTTTTCATATATGTTCATTATTCCACTTAAATAACTAAATAAATTAAGAAAGGCATTAAACGAAATTAATTGGTGGTGAACACCTTACTTTCTGGTGATCTTATATCATGTGTGAACTTGTGATGCACTTGGTTTGGTCAGAAATCATGTTTAGCACATAAGTAAATATTTAATTTTAGCATTTTTATAATTCTGGATAGTTTCTAGCACTTGGTGAATTAGGCTTTGATAATGGTGTTTTCTGGGAATCATGTGAATACCAAAGTTGTAGTTAACTTACAAAACTAGCTTGTGTTAAAATTTGGTGGTATTTGGCCAAGTAGTTTAGGAGATATGGCTGTTCTCAGTTTGAGTCCAGTTTTTGCTGCTCTCTGTCTTATGAAGATAGATTTCTGTTGTTAAGTGATTTCGACCTAATAAAAGTTGGAATCATGCCTTGAGGTCTGAAAATAAATTTTAGACAATTTCATAAGCTTTCTAAATTGTCTTGTTGCATGTCATTTGGATTTGTAAATCTCCAGTTATGATCAGTTTACTATGCTACTGTTGCTCTCTTACTACTGCTACTACTCTGTACTATACTTCATTCCTCTCTTTTGCTTGCTTTGATGTGCAGCTACCACTACCTAACTACTACTGCTCTGCTTTCCGATATTTACTACTCTGTTATGTCTCTATCTCACTATTTTCTAGCTCGACTAAACTGCTCTTTTTTGGCTACTCTTCTATGCTTCGGGCAGCCCTTCGGGGTCAATTTGAAACAGCCGAAGGACTTAGCATAGGGCAAGGCAAGTGCTTGCTATGCTTGCTCTCTCCCTCTCTACTGCTGTCTGGTGCTTGTTGTGCCTACTCTCTCCATCTTTGGTGCTGCTGGTGCTGTCTGGTGCTTGTTGTACTTCCTCTCTCCCTCTCCTCTCTCCCTCTCTAGAGCTGCTGGTGCAAATACCAGAGATGGCGTGTTTGTTTTGCTTTGAAGTGGGTTTTAGTGGGATGACAGAAACGACGTGCAAATACAGACGCATGCTAGTTGCTAACTTGCTACCCTCCTCAGCTCCTCCCCTGTGCTACCCTCCTCTCCTCTATTTTTGCCACCTTTCCTATCCTTTATGTTTGGGAGCAGCTGCTACTTTTTTACACCTTTTCCTTTCTATGTTTGTTAAGCAGCTGTTGCTTTTTTTGCCAAATCTCCCCTCTCCTCTCATCTCCTTTGTTTTGCCAATGATGAAATTGTCTAAGTCCATACATTATATGGAATATGAGCTAATGATCAAGAACTTGTGAGGAACTTGGCATCATTAGCAACCGCCGCTACATTACCTTCTCCTCTCTTCTCTGTTATGATGCCTTGATGCTTCAAGTTCATGATCAAATGATGATTGACATGTTTCTGAGGCCTCTACTATAGCTACTACTCATTTTTTGATATATTGTTGTTTTATAGGACTACTTTGGTTTATAGACCTTTTTTATTTTTTATACCTTCTCACGTACCTAAAGCACACTTTCTTGCATCTATTAGAACAAAGCGTGAAATAATGTCGTGGATACCCGACAGTGCAGCCCGATGCCTCGAGTATGATGAGTAGCCAACCTATGAGGAGCAAGCACTAGAGGACTAGCTTACTCAGGAGTAGTTCAATAACGAGTTAGAAAAGGATCTAGAAGTGATGCTTACTCAGGAGCAGTGTGACGAGGAGGAAGGGGAGCAGAAGGAAGAGCAGGAGAGGCTACTGAAGGCGAAGAAGAAGAGGAGGATGATGATGACTCAGAAGAGGGATATGTAAGTCTTGAGGATCCTTTCTCACATGAAGCCAGAATGAGGCCAACAGAGGAAGATTTGGACAAGGATTTTGACCCGAATGAGGATGTAGGGATAAAGCCTTAGCTTGTAAATTTTGCTAAAGCTTTGGCTGTGTTACCTCTGCTAACACTTTGACCTATCATATATATAGGTCCCTCCTAAAACTTGGAAAAGACAACGTCGACGTCCGTGACATCTCGCTGGACAAGATAGAGTAGAGGAAAGGAGAGCAGAGGCAACAGCCACAGAGACGGACATTGAGGCCTCTACTCCACAACCTCAAGACACAACCATGACTACCAAGCCTAAGAGGAAACAAGGGGATAGAAAAGCAAATCTATATCCAGATAAGACATGTTATGTGATAACGGAGGCCAAGCCAGCAGGGGAGATCCTTGAGCCGAAGGAATTAAGAGGATGATTCCGTAATGCGATCGGCGCCCTAGTGTGGGGGATATACCCCCGGGTACCACAAGATGGTACATGAGCCGCACCATCTGAGGTGGCCCGGCCTATGAGATCAAGGCATACACGGCAAGATTACAAGTTGTACTAGATATTGTAATAGTACCAAATAGGATACTTTACTTGTAACCCTCCTCCTCCAGACTATATAAGGAGAGGCAGGGGTCCCCCTAAGGGAGGTTGATCCATCTACATCTCAATACAATACACCAAAGACACAGGACGTAGGGTATTACATCGATCAGACGTCCCGAACCTGTCTAAATCGCTGTCTCTACGCCTTGTGTCACCATCTGGTTCCTGATTACACGCACCGTCTATCGACAATCTACCATCATGGGCATACCCCTAGATGGACTGCCGATCATATTTCGTCGACAGTGGCGTGCCAGGTAGGGGTCCCCTCTAGGGGTTGTCCCCTTTAGGGGTCGTGCGCGCTGATCCCTGGCGAATCAGATGGCATAACTCAAGATCAACATCCTTCGCGACAACTCAGCTGATCGCGCTGACATCCTTCAATGATCATGGCGCATCTCCGAGCAGCACGCGTCGCCAAGTCGAAGCACTGCTATCCCGGCAGCGACTTATCGACGACCGACGGCCCGCTAGATAGCAAGATCGCCTCGGCATCACACGATGATTTGCAATGGCATGCTATCACGCGTGGTGATTCTGGACCATGAACAGTCGTACAAGCAATGAGCAGCGTCAATCGCGGCGGCTTCTCGACTCCCGCTCAGATTGGACTCCTCGTGCTTGTACGGATCTACTACTCAGAGTATAAACGGATCTGCATGCATGCAAATATGCAACCATGGATCTATAGGGGCACATGCATGTGCATGTGTATACGTACGTGTGGATCATGCGGCCGCAATCAAGCCGAGCACTGTCTATTCATCCCGTCTTGTGACAAGCTCTCCAACACCGACATGACCGCCGAGATGATCTTCCGAGGCATCGAACAAGCTATCTGACTGCATCAAGCCACCGTGCTATGTTACAGAACCATGCAACCATGCAACCAAGGAAGCATATATGTGGTATACAGGGCCATGCATCAATGGAGTGCGTATACATGTATATGTCACCGTTTCTTGCATAGCAACTGATACTTCATACAAGTCCAAGTTAGATCACCACACAAGCCAACGACGACTACGAAGACAACGCACGCATCGAGCCATCTAGCGAGCCACGTCGAGCCAAGCAGGCCGATTGAGCAATCCGTCCGAGCTCACGTCGACCACGTCCCGAGCGGCTCCGCCGAGCTCCGACCACCAGACCACGTCGACCACGTCTCGAGCGGCTCCGCCAAGCTCCGACCACTAGACCACATTGACCACGTCCTGAGCGGCTCCACCGAGCTCCGACCACCAGACCACGTCGACCACGTCCCAAGCGGCTCCGTCGAGCTCCGACCACCTCGACCACCAGACCATGTCGGAGCTCCGACCACCTCGACCACCAGACCACGTCGCAATGATGATCGCCACAAAGAACGGCGCTATGACAACCGCGACCACCGTCACAATAGGCCGAAAAGTACGAGGATCGGACAACTTTATTGCCATCGACCAGATTTCTATCCAAAGATAAGTACACTTCTAATATTTATATTTAATATAATTTTCATTACGACGTTCCTCCACAACGTCCTTGTCATGATTATTCTTCAAATAACGTTTGTCCATGTATACCATCTTAAATATAACATACAACTATACTTAATGCAAATCCTCAACCAGTCATGTTGACGCTCGATGCCTCTAGAGATGGCCCTGTCTCCGGCTCCTCCCTACACGTGCACGAGCGTCTGCCCTCTGCGTTATGGGTGGTCGGCAGCGGCTCCTTAGCGACGCTTTGTTCTTCCTACACGTGCACAGGCTCCGCGCCCCACGTTATGGTTAACGGGCTAGCTATGGCTGGAGACTCAGCTACATACTAACTGGTTGGGCAGTTTATATTAAGTATAAACACAAACTTCACATTAACACTAATGTTTACAAAGCACCAACTGCTTTATCACATCATGCTCATTTGCAAATGACTGCTGAGCGTCATACGCTATTTCTTCACCGCTGATTTTTTCTCCATAATTTATTATTTTGTACATCATGTACTACCATTCTACATATTTATATTGCAGTAATTTCGAGCTATGCTCGGGGACTTCGTCGCTCGCTTCTTGACCTACGCTCGGGGACTACCTCGATCACTCTCCGACCACGGCTCGGGGACTTCGTCGCTCACTCCTTGACCTGTGCTCGGGGACTGCCTCGACCACTCTCCGACCACGGCTCAGAGACTTCGTCGCTCGCTCCTCGACCTGTGCTCGGGGACTGACTCGATCACTCTCTGACCATGGCTCGGGGACTTCATCGCTCGCTCCTCGACCTGTGCTCGGGGACTGCCTCGACCACTCTCCGACCATGGCTCAAGGACTTTATGTCTCGACTACATGTGACTGGCAACTCGCATATAGTTGGGATATTTTTTCTCACTTAGACTTTGCTACAAGGCTCATACCTCGCCTTCCAACAAGCTCGGGGACTACATCGGTATGATGCACCTACCGATGCATCTCGTATCGCCTGTACGACGATTGGGTTCTCAACTTAACTAGGAATTCTTTTTAGACTCTGGCACCACGTGCCTACGTCACCTACTACCAGGCTCGGGGACTAAGTGGGCACACTTCACCTTGCAGTGAATGTGTTTGGTTTTCGACCCCTACGCCTCTGATGATCAAGGACGCTATGCTTCAAGACGCACTTACATTTCTTTTCAGAAATACAAGTGGGCACACTTCCCAAGACGGAAATCTTTTTCTTTCTTCTTAAGAGCACCATACATTCTTTGGACAACCTACTTCTCCGGCGACAACGGTGGTCGAAGATGTCAAGAACTCAAGCCTCACTGTTCAGAGAAGGCTGAAACGTCGTGTCGCATCAGAATATATGGCGCTCAGGGACTAGCTATGGGGGATATACCCCCAGGTACCACAAGATGGTACATGGGCCACACCATTCGAGGTGGCCTGGCCCATAAGGTCAAGGCATACACGGCAAGATTACAAGTTGTACTAGATATTGTAATAGTACCAAATAGGATACTTTACTTATAACCCTCCTCCTCTAGACTATATCAGGAGAGGCAGGGGTCCCCCTTAGGGAGGACGATCCATCTACATCTCAATACAATATACCAAAGACACAGGACGTAGGGTATTACGTTGATCAGACGGCCCAAATCTATCTAAATCGCTGTCTTTGCGCCTTGTGTCATCATCTGGTTCCTGATTATATGCACCGTCTACCGACAATCTACCATTATGGGCATACCCCTAGATGGACTGCCGACCATATTTCATCGACACCTAGTAATAGATAAATTGAACCCAGCAATCCCTAACTGGAAAGAGGTACCAGAGAAGAAAAATGATGAACTATGGGATAGGCAGCTAAAGCTCAATTTTAGATTTCTGGAGGGTAAGCACAAACTAGTAAAAAACAATGCTTTCAGGATGATGGGAGAGTCATTCCAATGTTGGAGTTTGGAGCTCAATAAGAAGTGTATCCAAAAGGGGTTAACTCATTTCAATGAGTTCAACAAAATAACTCCTAGTCAATGGGAGGAGCTCATGGCTCAGAAGACTTCACCGGAGGCATTGGAGCTCAGTGCCTGTAACACCGATCTAATGAAGAGGAACAAACATCATCATCATCTAGGCCCTAGTGGCTACTATGCCAAGGAAGAGCAGTTTAGGAAGATAAACAAAGAGGCCGCAGCTGCTGAGAATATCGATGTGACGAATTTGAAGGTACGCTCAAGGAATTGGATATATGCGAGGAGTACAGAATCATCCGGTAGTAATCTTAAGTTTGATAAGTCAGAGACCCAAGAGGCAACATCAAGGATACTGAAATATGCTGAAGACAAGGAGAAGGGCTCATTCAATCCTTCTAGAGAGAGCGACGAGCTTAGCCTTGGCTTGGGAAACAAGGAGCACACAGGCCGCACCAGGGGGCTAGGGAAAAGGACGACCTAGAAGCATAGATTTGAAGAGGATCGACACATGTACAAGAAACATGGTAGAGACCGGGAGACAAATCTTGAGCTCCAAGTAAAGGCTCTAGTTGAGAAGGCGTTGGAGGAGCGAGGACTGTCTATGGAGCCACAGACATTAATGACGCCACCGGGACAACTGGCATTAGTTGGTAGCCCTCTGAAAGTTCCTAGCAGCTAAGGTTCCATTATAGCCACAACCCCTATCGATCGCATACGGGAACCAACTAGTTGCACCTTGGTGTTTCTCAGTGGCTGGCAGAACATTGTGATGGAGGTGGCAATGGGTGTGGCACATCCACCCGGTGGCTTACACCACAATAATAAGATACCGCCGGACTACACTAGGGTCGAGGTGCATACCATGAAGCCAGAGTTCATGCAGTGGAGGATAGACTATGCAACTCCCGAGGGGCTGGTGTTACTCAGAGACGTAATGGGGCAGTTCATCCTTTGGCACAAATGGGATATTATATTGTCTGCTTCTTCGCTTCCTCCCCATCTCCCAAATTTGGAGCGAGTTGTTGAGGTTGGGGAGATATTTTTACCATCTCCTAACCACCATATTCCTGAGATGCCACATTCTTCCCCGCCTCCTAGCGAGCATATGTCCGATAAGCCACAACCTTCTCTAGCTCATACCAATCAAGTACATGATGAGATGCCACAGTCTTCTCAACAAGCACAGCCGATACATGAACAACGAGTGCCTCTTGAAGAAGATGATGCACAAGAAGATGATGACGTGCCTAAATAGGAACTTCAAAAGAAGCATCCAATCACTATAAGACCAGTTTATGTTTCGATGAAAGACGTCTCGTCGGTGCACAAGTGGTATTCCCATGACCAGTTCAAGCCTAAGAACCAAGTTAAAAAAGTCACATCACGCGGTTCTGAGGAGGCCATCACTAGCAAACTCTACCAAACAGCAAAGCAATATCCAAATGTTGATGCTATCAAATGGTCAAAGAATTGCCCAAAACATATGAAAGAGGCAAGCCCTTCCTACCAAACCGGGACATACAGTGCCTACCACTTGGAATAAGAAGGTTCCATGATTGGTACTTGCGTGTTCTCCCAACGAGCATAGACCTCGTACAAGCATGCTTCCCCACCAGCACATTTGGAAGCCTAGCCGGGAAAATTATCTTTGACTTCAATGACATACAGACATGCTTTCACCTCGGAGAAATGGAGATGAATCTAATTCGCACATGGTGCCTGTAAGTCCTTGTCCTCCCGATACGATATGAATGTAATCTTTAAATTTTGTTGTAACTAACCCATGCCATGATTTATAGAATGCAAGTGCACATTGTCAAACAAATGCCAAGTGTGAAAGCCGGGTATATATACCTTCAAGCTATAGCACAAACAAATTTTAATTACCCTAAACAGTGGAAACTGGATGTCAAAGAGCTAGCTGCTGGAAAGACCCTTCGGGAGAAAGAGCATATCCGTACGGCGAAACTAAGGGAAGAGTCCCATAAGATTGCGGCATACATTACCCTGGCTTTCAAAATTCTCCAACAACACTCTACTATATGGCTACCATACAACTTTGAGTAAGTTCAACTCTATACTTAAAGCTTTGTTCGATATATTTTATTCGATGCAAAAGAGCTTATCTACTTCTATGATTAAATACATGCAGCAACCACTGGATTTGTATAGGCGTCGATGTCGAGAGGAGCATAGCATGGGTCTTTAATTCAATAGATAGGGACCCGATGACATACAAAGACTTCATATCGATTCTCAAGACGTATACATATCGACAATCCTCATTAGCTTATATGTTTGTATACATACTTGTAACATTCACTTTTGGATACTAACAAGTTGTATTTGATAAAATAATTTGAACAGGGCATTTAGGTTCTATGTCACTAAACATCACGGAAGGCATGATCTAGTAAGGAAGGAAAAGCTGGCTATAAAAACAGTATGTGCGGTAAGTGTAACTTACATTAGTACTCCATTACATGGCTGTCAAAAGCATTACTTAACATTTCTATATGCAAAACACACAGTGCCCTAAGCAGAAGCCTGGGAGTATACATCGTGGATACTATGTATGTTCTATGATGAGTAACACCGGTGCCTACAGAAGACACTCCTTAAGGGTAAGTTTGAGCCTCTTCACCTGTAGTATAAAAACTTCGTACATGGTATGAAATACTAAACCGAAACTCGTTCTCTTGTAGTGGAAAGAAGAGAAAGAAATGAAAAGAGACCCATACAAGGATGACCAACTCTTAGAGCTCGTCGACGACCTTTACAACTTCATATTGGACCAGACTATACACGTCAAAGGCACCTACCATGACCGAGAGTCTGACTTAGGTAGAAATGCTCAGTACCAACACCTTCATGAGATCAAAAGGCTAGCCCTAGGACGTTGATAACAATGTGTATAGAATTTGACATTGGTTTTACCTTGTGAATTATGTCTATTTAATGATGGATTGTATATATTCTTGTGAATTGGACTTGTAATTATAGTTTATATAATACTCTTGTGCTTGTAGTTTATATAATACTCTTGAGCGAACGCGGTTCGAAACGTTGGTTGTGGGGCGTTCGGCGGGATTATCTCGCTTTCCTCGCTCATGTTAGTCGCGGGGCGTTCGGCGGAACGTTGGTCGCGGGTGTTCGGCAACGCAGACGCTGGATGGAATACACGGAAACAAATAGTGTTCTAGTCGAATTTGAGTTATAAATTTGAATTTTTTTGGCGGGAAAATATACTGTAGGGGCGGTTCTAGGCTGAACCGCCCCTACAAACAGGTATCATAGGGGCGGCTGGTACTACAGCCGCCCCTACAAATCGATTTGTAGGGATGGCCTAGGAACCGCCCCCTATAAATGCATGATTTGTAGAGACGGTTTGGTAGGGGCGGCTAGCCAAACCGCCCCTACAAATGGTCTTAAGCCGCCCCTACAAAACGTTTATGTAGTAGTGGCAATCCTTAGAGCATCTCCATCTTATTGAGATTAGGTGATAATATTTTTCTACAAGAGTTTGATGGCAAAAATCAAGTTATAGCATATCCCCTTTCATATTTTTTCTCAAATATGAGAGAACCACCCCTGAATCCCTCGAAGAAAGAGGAAGAACACGTTTTTTTTCAATTCACTTCCTTTCTTCCCCTCTCACTAAACAGGAGGATCATCGTCTGCCGACACCGCCATCCCATGCCAATGCTATGCCCTGAGTCGAGGATGCCACTACTGCCATGCCGTGCCTTGCCGGTCACCTAGTGGGTAGCCACTGGCGTGTCACGTGCCCGTCATTGTCGTTGTCGTGCCGTGCCTCTGCCTGCTGGAGCTCTCGCTGCAGCATTTTGAGACAGGGAAATGGGAGAGAAGAGAAAGGAAAAAAGATATTTATTTAGCACTAACATGTGAGGCCCACATATAAAAAGGATGAGATTTTCTCAATATGCTAGATCATATTATAATTTAGTTTTAGTTTTCTCAGCCCCTACCTATACTTTGCCCAAAAAAGGCCTCCTACCTATCTAAATTTTAAGATGCTAAGGGAAAGGATCCGATGATTCGGTGAAGATGCTCTTAGGAGGGCCTAACCATTTTTGATTTCAACAGGTGGCCCAATTAACCAAGTCGTCTGTTGTTACGCGCTATCTAGATACAGATGGGCTAAATACGTCGGGACCCTAGCCACCTAGCTTGGCCCATTTACCTTTTTTTCATTTCCCGCATCTTCCCCTGCACGCTTCCCCTTCGTACCGCCAAAAATTTTGCAGTGCCTTCCCCAAAATTCATTCAACTCCAATCGAATCTGCCTCTCCACTCGCTAATCCCCAAAGCCAAAACAGCAATCGAAGCATCTAGAGCTAGCTCCATTCATCCCCATTCCGCTTATTCACCATCCGCAGCAGCGATGCCCTCGAGGAGCCAGTACAACCGCCGCGACATCGATGGGGATGAGGACGAGATCGTTGCAGTCTCATCCGACTCGGGGGACTCAGAGTCGGAGGTGAACCGAGGGGCTGAGGCGGACGACGACGACGACGAATACATGGGGGAAAGCAGTGACGCGGTCAGCAGGGATGAAGCGGAGGAAGCAGGCAGAAGCGATTGCGGCGAGGGCGGTGACGTGGACAGGGACGACCACGATGGCCACGACAGGCGGCCACTTCGGCCAATTTTTTTTTACTTTTTAGCCCTTTTTTGAAAGTTTTTCACAAATACGCTCCTGGCGGAAAGATTTCAGAATCTGGACCCTTAGCTCGGTGCCATCGATGCTGACGTCGAGCAACACGTCTCAGCACCAGCGTCCCTGGCGCCGAGCTCTTGGGCTCGACGCTGCCGTGGCGCTGATTTGGCAGGCATCTCGGCGCTGTCTACTCTGGCGCCAAGCTTGGCGCCGTCGACTCTGGCGTCGAGCTTGGCGCCAGGACGTATGGTGCCGAGCATGGAATGAGCGTTGGCAGTCGCAGGACGCTGCGGAGCGCTCGGGGCAGGCACGACGACGACCCAACGATGGAAAGGCAAAAGGCCGATTGCAGCTGCACGCATGATCACGGGGCATGCGGAGTAGACCGCGTGACACACGGCCTTGGTTGGTCCAGCCTCGAGCGCGCATTCGGATCGAACATCTAGCCGTAGAATATGTTATTATGTGGCCACTTTGAGGTACGATAATTACTATACTAATTTACGAGATTATGATAAATCCCTCATAAGTGATTTACTATAGCATTATGTTAAGTATTATCTTGAATTATAGTAACTCATGTATCGTATATGTGTATTGTCGTTATCGTAAATTGGTACAAACATTATCGTAAATCAAGATGGCCATAGAATAAGTTATTCTGTGGTCGGCTGCTATATATATATATATATATATATATATATATATATATATATATATATATATATATATATATGCACGGGAAAACTGAGGTTCTCTCTTCATCTCTTCTGCTACATACGGACGTGATGTGCTGATGAAGTGATGAGATAAGCTGTTGTTGCTTGGAGGAGCGTGCAACGTGCGGCCTTGTGTGTGTGCATGTGTGCTTTGTGGGACTAGGAAGAGTGGACGACGCCCACAGGATGGATAGATGATGGGACGGGACGGGATGGGACGGCGGCAGAGCGAGAAGCTACCGCTATCAGACTGAGAGGCGCAGTCAGACTGAGAGGCTGTCCTCGCTCGCGCCATGTCTCTGTCACTGCTACTGCTAGCTCCCTGAGAGATCGCTGTTGTGCCTGCCCCGAGCGCTCCTCCGCAGCGTCCTGCCACTGCCAGTGCTCACCCCATGCTCGAAGCCAGAGTCGACGGCACCAAGCTCAGCACCAGAGTAGACGGCGCCGAGATGCCTGCCAAATCAGCAACACGGCAGCGTCGAGCCCAAGAGCTCGGCGCCAGGGACGCTGGCTTTGAGACGTGTCAGCTCGGCGTCAGCATCAATGGCGCCGAGACGTGTCAGCTCGGTGTCAGCATCAATGGCGTGAGTTAAGAATCCAAATTCTAAAATCTTTCCGTCAGAGACGTATTTATGAAAAACTTTTAAAAAAGAACTAAAAAGTAAAAAATTCGCCCATTCGAGGCCTGCGGTGCGGCTGCTCCCGATAAGGAGAGGAAATCGCAGAACGTGGATGCTCTTGTCAGGTATGCTCTGATGCAGTCACATCAACCTCTAGACTAGTGGATCTTGTCTTCGACTTAGAGCAAGTATAATAGCAGGCTGTAAGTCGACTAAATGCTGAGGTGGAAAAGAGAGGGGAGGAGAGAGAGGAGAAGCGGGCTGTAAGCTTACAGTCGGCTTGGGCACAAGAATTAAGAAAGTTTGTGAGAGAAACAAGTGGGCCATGTATTAACTGTAAAGAGCTAACTACTGTATGAGTGGGCTGAGAGAAGGCTGCAAGGAACCTTGCAGCCAGCCGGCTGTATTATTACCTTTGCTCTTATGTGCTCGTGAGCTGTTGTTGTACTGATTGCTACTATCGAGGATCAGTGGTGGTTTAGATGCTGGGGAGAGTTTTGATGAATGGATATGACTTTTGAACATGAAGGATAGCCTTATGTGTTTCTGTTGAAAATTCAACATTCTGTATCCTTCATTTCAGAGTGTGATAGAATAAGTCCACACCTTTCTAGAACCGTCTGAAGCATGTCATTTGCATTTGGGTGCTTTGGATCATGTTTACAGGTTCATTATAATAGTTCCATGACATAAACCAAAGACAAACCCGCAAACCCCCACCCACTGTCTTGTTTAGACTACGATAGACTAGGATTTTCAAATCCCCATTCCCATGGCCATGGAAGCCTAATAATGTTACATGGCTTGATCCTGTTGAGGATTGATTATTTCTTCAAGTATTTGATGGGTTCAATTCCTGAAGGAATCTGTTCTGCAATATCCAGTGTCTGAACCCTTGAATGTCAATTAATTGGTTTAAGCCCTGTCTTACTTAAGGCATTTTGTTTACTAATTACTATAAATGATGCGTGCTATGATAATAAGAATGTCAAACAAGTGTGACAAGTTATCTAACATTTCCAGAAATATTATGAATAAGGGCTCGATTCTTTATGACTTATGAAACCTTAACTACCAGATAGCATGTAACACCAAGAGTTTCTGCAATTTTATGAGACAATGTACAACGTGAAAGAAATATGAGATAAAATGTTAACTTAAGTTACTAACAATGCTGCATGTTTGTACAATTGTACTATACCATCGGCCATTTATTACTTTCGTCATTAGATTATTAGATTGTTTGACGGGTGGGGTGGGAATGATGCATGAGGTCTGACTGAGAAGTTTGTGGTTTAAGTCGGTAGTGCAGTTTGCTCAGGAAATAGACAATTGGCAGCTAATCCGACTTCACATTAACATCATCTTCTTTGACATCACTTATATTTTCTCTGGTTTCTGTCAGGGGGCAGCCACTCATTCCACGTATTCTTTCAGTTTCTGATGCAGCAGCAATAGCTCGTAAGCCATTCAAACCTCCATGCCAAAATGGATATAGTGACAATAATGAGTAGCTTTCTCGGCGCCTTTCAGCTCGTAAAAGATTTGTCCCGTGGGGTTCAACACAGACATTTGCAGTTATACATCATCTTCCGCAGTCGCCTGTTGTTTTTTTTTATCGAACACGCAGGAGAGCTGCGTATCATTATATCAGTAGAAGAAAAGAAATAGTCTTACAGAGACTGAAACCCACAAACACCCACACACACCCACTAGACCATAGAAGCTAAATCACCGGAAAAGAGTTACAAGGACGACCACGAACCCCCTCACCCCCTGCAGAAACCTAAGTTATAGTTCGGGCAGAGATTAGGGAAATCCCCTTAGCCCCTGCCACACTCCACCAAGCAGCCTCCTCCTTGGCCGGGTACAGGACCGAGTTAACATTTGGGACTGCTCCATTGAAAAGACAGTCATTTCTATGCCGCCAAATGCTCCAGGCTCCTAGGATGACCAGAGAATTCAGACCCCTTCTTAGATCACCTCGAACAGCACCATCAATCTTTCTCCACCAATCATCAAAATTCTGATCAGCAGGTGTTGGAGCAAGGGTTGCAGCACCAAAATGAGAGAGGAAGGAGAACCAAAATATTCTTGAAAAAACACAGCCTACAAGAAGGTGATGAAGATCTTCCTCAAGCTGGTCACACAGGACACACATTTCTGGATGAGGGAGGCCCCTCTTTGCTAACCTGTCTGCAGTCCAGCACCTGTTATGGGCCACTAACCACATAAAAAATCTGCATTTTGGGGGCGCCCAAGTTTTCCAAGTTCTCTCAAAGGGTTCAAAAGAGATGGCTCCATAAAACAGGGCGTTGTAGGCGCTCTTTGCTGTGTACTTGCCTGAAGAGGAAAGCCTCCATAAATGTCTGTCAGGGATGCTCTTATTCAGCTCCACCCTAGATAAAAGATCCCAGAGATGGATATACTGAGATAGAGCAGCCGCACCAATGTCTCCCTGTAAGTCCTCTATCCACCTATTCTCAGGAAGGGCCTCACTAACAGTACGTTTACTCAATCGCCTTTTAGGAACCAGAGCAAAAACAAGAGGAGCAATCTCCTGGATTCCCTGATCATCCAGCCATTTGTCCTTCCAGAACAGGGTATTAGCCCCACTTCCCACTTTTGTACGAACTGCGACCGAGATGAGCCCAGCGACCTCCTTACTGACCTGGACTGACAGATTTACCCAAGGTTTGTTTGGTACACTCCGCTGCAGCCAAGGCCATCTTGCTTTCAAGGCAATCCCCAATGTTTTGAGATCAGTTATTCCCAGCCCGCCTAATTCCCGAGGCCGACAAACCTTGGGCCAGGCAATAAGACAATGACCCCCGTTTGCTTCTTTTCTTCCCATCCATAGGAAGGACCTTCTAATCTTATCGATGGCTTTGAGAGCCCAAGGCGGAAGATCAATTGCCATAGCCACATAGATTAGGATACCTGTAAGCACAAATTGCACCTGAGTCACCCTACCAGCACGTGTCATCAAATCTGTCTTCCAGCCCGGAAGTTATTCAGCAACTTTATCAATAATGGGTTGGACCTGCTCCTTGGTCAATTTTCTGTTGGACAGGGGCAAACCCAGATACTTGCAAGGGAAATCTAGAACCTCACATGGTAGCAGGTTTTGAAAAGGAGGAACCTCTTCCACCTGGTATTGAGCCATTGATTCTGTGGCAGCGCGATGAATGTGAGAAGGAAAATTGCAATTCTGCTTCTATCGAAGTCGACCAATTGCTTGTGCGTTACCTCCGACCCCATCGAAGGTATTTTGCTCTTATGTTGTTGTTTTCACTTTGAGTATTCTTACACACTTGATTTGTTCTCTGTTGTAAAAGTAGTTATATGATACACCCTTCTTTTTGAAAGTATGTCGTTTAGGAAAAGCTAATTAGTTCGTTTTTGAACTACTAATTAGCTTATCCTTTGTTTCATATTTTTATAAACGGAGGGAATAGTTATAATTTAGTTTAGCATGCATCTTTTTACATGTTTATGTTCTATATAATGCAGGGAAGGAGTTCAGTTTATGTTTGATTGTGTCTCTGGGTCATTGAGTGCTGATGGTATTTCTGGTTGCATTTTAGCTGATGATATGGGGTAATATGCTGACCAAATCCTTCCCTCTGTTTTCCATTATTATACTTTCATGTAATGTGTAATACTACATGTTTTCTTTGACCTTCATTTGATTACTGATTCACTGTGTTATAAAGCTACTTCTAACTTGTAAACCTTTTTTGTACACGTCCAGATTGGGGAAGACTTTACAGTCAATAACTTTACTATATACCCTTCTTTGTCAAGGCTTCGATGATAAGCCAATGGTTAAAAGGGCTGTCATTGTAACCCCCACAAGCTTAGTTAGCAACTGGGAATCTGAGATAATTAAGTGGTTGAAAGGCAGAGTGCAACTGCTGGACCTATGTGAAAGCACACGTGCTGATGTTCTTTCCGGAATAGAAAGTTTCTTAAAACCCTTGAGCCGTCTTCAGGTTTTCTTTTGCTTACTCATTATTTGTTAATATACACTATACTAAATGAAAACGCAGCTGCAAGTTAATGACAATTTCTGCTCAAAATATATGTCGTGTTTGAATCATCTTCAGGTCTCATATCTTATGAGACTTTCCGCATGCATTCTTCAAAATTTGAAAGACCGGGCAGCTGTGACCTTCTCATATGTGATGAGGCCCACAGGCTGAAAAATGATCAGACACTGACAAATAAGGTTTGTCAGTTTACTGATGTCATTTACACACACTATTCATCTACACTTGGGGTTCCTCTCCGACTTTGTTCTGCTGAAACCGCTAAAATGCATAATGTGTAGGTTTTGGCTGCCCTTCCTTGTACACGGCGCATCCTCTTGTCCGGTACCCCAATGCAGGTACTTTTTGGTATCCCCCACCCCTACCTACCACAGAAAAAAAAAGGAATTACATGCCTATCCTGGAACAATTGACTTGAAATTTGCTGTACTCCCCAGACCCCACTCATGTGGGAGCCTCCGGCACTGGGTCTGCCCTTTTTAATGCTTTCTGGTGCTGCAGAATGATTTGGAAGAGTTCTTCTCAATGGTGAATTTCACAAATCCAGGGGTTCTGGGGGACGCTTCATATTTTCGTCGTTATTATGAAGTAAGTATGGAGCTTGACATGAATCAGGCTGTACTGCCAAATTACAAGTTACAGCTGTTCATTCAAAGACAATCAGTACTTTTCATGTATGCTTAGAGGTATTTTTAGGGGAACCTGGAAAACATGATCAGAATGGTTGTTCAGTACTTTTATTTCTTGTGGGCCTATAGTCACTTCTCTCTGTTTACCCTGGTACCATCTATCCTTAAATGAAGGCTCCAATCATCTATGGGAGAGAACCCACTGCAAGTGCAGAAGAAAAGAAATTGGGATCTGAGAGATCTGCAGAGCTTAGTGCAAAAGTAAATCAGGCAAGTCTTCCCTGCTGAAGAAGTTTGTCAGTACTACACTCTGATTGGCATGCTATGCTATTTTACTCCATTAAAGCTATTTGTTATATTTTGTATCCTTTTTTGTGCTTGCTGGAGACTAATTTGATTGTGATGGTTTCTCTATGATATCCAGTTTATCTTGAGACGAACAAATGCTCTGTTATCCAATCACTTGCCTCCAAATGTATGCTTATATGTTTGATCAAATTCTTTTAGTTGCTCTGTATTGTGAAAGTTTAACAAATATGCTCACCATGCTTTTGATTGAAAACAAAATTGTATCATGCCCTATTTATTTTGTTAAAAAGGATTTTCCTTATAATTTCTGAAGAATATTTTGCCTACCCCGCCTTGCTTAAAAACATTGCTATTGTACAGATTGTTGAAGTCGTGTGCTGCAAGTTGACTCCTCTGCAGATAACACTGTACAACCACTTCATACATTCCAAAAATGTGAGGACCTAATTTTACATTGCTTTGGATTCAAACAATTTTATTAGATAAATGTTATGCAGAGTTTTTTTTTTCCTGCAACAACCTATTATTGATCCTTTCAGGTTAAACGCTTCATATCTGAAGAAGCAAAGCAATCCAAAATTCTAGCATATATTACCGCTCTTAAGAAATTATGCAATCATCCAAAGGTAAATAATTTAATATTTCCACTCGAGATGCATTTATCCTTCAGCTGAAGTGTCTTAAAGAGTATGCTTCCCCAGAATAATTTGTAGTTTCTACTATGTACCTTTTCAAACAGTAGGATTAGGCAAGGAGAATGTAAATTTCTCCTGATTATTAACTATTTTGTTCTGAAATTCCCAGAATTCTAGCCTCTTGATGCTATATAGTTTTTTTTCCATGAAAGTGTGCACTGTACAACTGATAGTAATAAAACTCCACAAACAGGTTATAATGAATTTCTGGGCACACTGCTTATATTACTATTTCTAGTGATCATGAATTTATAATTTGAACATTTTTTGGCTATAAGCAAACTCCATTATGTATTTGTCATTTGGCTATCTTCATATTGCAGCTGATCTACGACACCATAAAAAGTAACAATTCAGGTGGCTCTGGTTTTGATGACTGTGCGCGCTTTTTTCCACCAGAACTTTTTTTCTGGAAGGTACTTAACACTTCTCTCTCTATCTTTCATTTTTGCTGAACCATCTTACAACTACTGTTTATTAATGCAAAGGTCTGGATCATGGACTGGCGGAGGAGGAATGTGGGTAGAGCTATCTGGGAAAATGCATGTATTGGCAAGATTACTGGGGCACCTCCGTCAGAAAACCGATGATCGTATTGTTCTTGTATCAAATTATACTCAGGTCAGGTATTTATAATATAATATTTTGATATGATTTCATAAGGTATAGTTGATGTGCAGAATTTTTCTTATCTTAAAGGCCTTGGAGAAACACAAATTTGTGCACTTAGATGAAACTTTAAACTATATAACTGACTGAGTAACTGGTGTTTGCATTTTTCCTTTCAGAAGTAGTGAAATACTGAATGTAAATCAACATAGTTTTACCTAGAAAATTTCCTATGCTCCACTCTTCTATAGCTCTTACTAGCTACTCGAGCCAAAAGGGCAACTGAGATTCTTCAAGTTAAAGCATCAATTACTTGTGACAGAAATGGGAATGTCGTAAGGCATTGTTAATACTAAAATCTTCATTGTCTTTACGTTTGCTAGTATTTTGTTTATGATTAGACCATGTACTTAGGGCCTGTTTGCTTCGACAACTGCCTGGTCCAGGCAGCGTTCCCAGGTGTCTGATTTTGGACACCTGGGGTTGGATGTGCAGGCTACACCTGCCTGGGCAGGGTCTCATCCAAACAGGCCCTGCATGGACAAAATTAGAAAAGCTTCAAATGTACGTGTACAACGAGCAATCCCAAAGTCAACCTGTGGTCCATCCCAATCCTACTTCACAAGATGACAAGAATTCTGTTAATTGGTATAACGGGATACAGGTTGGGCATGCCTGCTTATTATGAGTTAAGGCCAGAACACTGTACTGTGCCTTGAAGGATAAATGGCACAATATATTTGCCTCAGTCTCTATTTTAGGGCATATCAGCATATGTTTGGTTTCTTTCTATAACCGCCAAAAGTGAGAAATCCAATGTGATTGTTTGTACACACGTCCTCATTTATGCTTATCTTAAGATCTTCCTATCTGTGCTGCACATGCTTGTGATCAAATTAAAACATGCATGCTTTAAAATGGCAAATCTGATGATTCTGATCTTGTCTCTGTTCACAAAGAAGACTAAATGTGATTAATTGCTTTTGGAGACCCTCGAAGTTTATAATGACTAATCGTTGCCAATTTGTTCTTTTTTAAATTCAGACATTAGATCTATTTGTTCAATTATGCCGGGAAAGAAGATACCCATATGTTAGACTTGATGGAGCAACATCCATCAATAAAAGGCAGAAGCTGGTGAACCAATTCAATGATCTATCTAGGGTACATAAAATCTGCCATGTATCCTGAATAACTGTTACTCCAACATACCGCCATAGGCCCCGTTCGACTGGCAGAATTTTGGCTGAAACTGACTGAAAACACTGTTTTGGCTGAATTGTTGTGAGAGAAAAACACTGTTCCGGCTGAAAAAAGAAGCCGAACAAGCCGAATATAGGATGAGTTTGTCTTTCTACTTAGTAGCAAGGCAGGTGGCTGTGGGCTTAATCTGGTAGGTGGAAATCGTTTGGTTCTCTTTGACCCTGATTGGAACCCTGCCAATGATAAGCAGGTTAATTTCTATGCATCTCATGTTCATCACCTTCTCAACGTTCTTGTAACTATGCTCCTTGCCTAACCTGCTCTTTTTGTGATCTATTGCCATCTGGAAAGGCTGCTGCTAGAGTATGGAGAGATGGACAGAAAAAGAGAGTCTACATTTATAGGTTCTTAAGCACAGGAACCATCGAGGAGAAGGTTGCCAACCCTGAAACTTGTATTTTCGGTTATATCTTTTCTTATCCTTTTTCGTTTTCTAGTGAATGGATGATAATTTCTTGCTTTCTTGCACTGTAACTTTATGTGCTACATCCTTCTAAAGGTATATCAGCGTCAAATGTCGAAAGAAGGCCTCCAAAAAGTTATTCAGCAGGAGCAAGCGGACAACAAAATGCAGGTTTAATTGTTGGAGTTTCCTTTTACTTTCTGTTCAAAATTTTTAAGTGCCAAATGTATTGATTTGTCATCTTATTGTTACAGGGGAGTTCTCTTTCAACACAAGATCTGCGTGATCTTTTTACTTTTCATGAACATGTCAGGTTAAATTTGTTCCTCTGAACATGTGGCTCATTCTTTCTTCATCTTGTTACTGTTAGCTAATCTACTCTACTGTTACCTTGCGTGAACACAGCAAGGGAAGGCGGCGCCGAAAGGCCCCCTGATGTGATACTGTAGCCGCTGCAGGTGCAGGCGCCGCACGGCTCACCTGCAGCACTGTAGCCATACAGTGGCCGACGCAGAGTCAGCCCTGTATGTTATCTAGTTACTGTTACAGCATGTGGGCTGTACTAGAACTAGATAGATAAAGTTGTATAAATAGACTACCACGGCAACTCAGTAAAAAGAGTTCAGATTTGCCATCACACAGACAGGGCTTCGGCCAACGCTGGTGTCTTGTATTGTGCGTGCTTGCTCTGTTCTCCCTTCTTTTTCTAGCTCTTGTCATAGTGCGTGGCACGGGCAACGCCTACTCGTGGTCGGCTCCGCTAGTGGGTGCTCGGCAACACTAGCGGGTGCTCGGCAAGATCGGCTGAGTGGTTCACTCGCATGAGCTGGTGATCTTGTGGGACGACAAGTGGTATCAAAGCCGTACGAGTGCCGTCGCCATTCTAACCGATGGCGATGACGGGCGGTTCGGAGTTGGGCGACAGCAGTGGCACTGCTGTGGCTGTCCAGCCACGAGAGGAGGTCGTTGTTCGCACGGTGCGGGAGGTCAGCGGCACCAGTTGGCCGACGCTGACTCGTACCAACTATGGAGAGTGGTCGGTGACCATGAAGGTCAAGCTCAGAGCCCGACGGCTCTGGAATACTGTTGACAAGGGCACCGACAATGAGGAGGATGACATGTCAGCGTTGGAAGCTATCCTCACTGCTGTACCGGCGGAGTACAGGGAGTCGTTGGGGGCGAAGAGCTCGGCTAAGGAGGCGTGGGAGGCTATTGCGGCGATGCGCGTCGGTTCCGACCGCGCAAAGAAGGTGACGGCCCAGCTTCTGAAGCAGGAGTACGTCCTCCTCAAGTTCAAGGATGGTGAAACAGTGGAGGACTTCTCCCTTCGCCTGCAGACGCTCATCAGCAAGCTGAAGAGCCATGGCGTCACCATCGACGAAGAGGATGCGGTCTCCAAGTACCTCCACTCTGTTCCGACAAAGTACATCTAGATCACGCTCTCCATAGAGACGATGCTGGACTTGTCCACCCTCACTATTGAGGATGTGACAGGCCGTCTGCGGGTGGTGGATGAGCGCCTGGAGCAGGCAACAGCAACGAAGGACAGCGGGAAACTCCTACTGACGGAAGAGGAGTGGGCTGCTCGGAGAAACTCTGGGAAGGCAGCCTCCTCCAGTCGCGGTGGCAAGGGCAAGCACCGCAACAAGGCTTCTTCGGAGAAGAAGCAGGTCGACCCCAACACCTGCTGGCGTTGCGAGAAGATGGGCCATTGGGCATGAGAGTGCCCAAATCGCAAGCAGGAGAAGAAGGTTGAAGCTCACCTGGCGTGAGCCGATGAGGAGGATAAGGCCACTATCCTGATGGCGACATTCTGTGCACTGCACGACATTGAGGCTGAAGAAAAGAGGAGGCGACGACGGTGGAAGGACCTGGGAGGGCCCTGAAGACCGTCAACCTCGATGAACTGCGCGCCCAAGGTCACCTTGGGCATGTGGGTGCCAACCAAGAGCAGCGGTGGTATCTGGACTCTGGTGCCAGCAACCACATGACGGGCTCCAAGGAATCCTTCTCTGAGCTCGACGGCGATGTTACCGGTACGGTGAAGTTTGGTGACGGCTCAAGGGTGGCTATCCAAGGGCGCGACACCATCATCTTCAGATGCAAGAACGGGAGCACCGCGCGCTAACGGATGTGTACTACATCCCGCAGCTGTGTTCCAGCATCATCAGCATTGGTCAGCTGGATGAGCGCGGTAGCGAGGTACTGATCAAGGATGGCGTCCTTAGGATCAGGGACCGGGAGCAGCGACTTCTTGCCAAGGTGAAGAGGTCCCTGAACCGGTTGTACCTGCTCGACCTGAAGGTAGAGCAGCTGGTGTGCCTAGTGGCAAGGCACTCCGAGGAACCGTGGATGTGGCATGCCCAGTTCGGACATCTCAGCTTCGACGCGCTTGGTCGGCTGGAGAAGATGGTCCGAGGACTACCCCACATTAAGCACGGAGGCAAGCTGTGTGACAGCTGCCTGGCCAGGAAGCAGAGGAGGCTACCTTTCCCAAAGGCGGCCAAGTATCGCGCGGAGGAAGCTCTCAAGCTTGTTCACGGCGACCTCTGCGGGCCAATCACGCCTGCTACATGCGGTGGTCGGCGGTACTTCCTCCTGCTCGTGGATGATTGTAGTCGCTACATATGGCTACAACTCCTGACAAGCAAGGATAAAGCGGCGACGACGATCAAGAAGTTCAAGACGCGCGCGGAGGCTGAGAGCGGCAAGAAGCTCCGCGTGCTGAGGACTGATCGTGGTGGTGAATTCACTTCGGTGGAGTTCGCTACGTACTACGCGGACCAGGGTGTGGGGCAACACCATACCGCGCCGTACTCGCCACAATAGAATGGAGTGGTGGAGAGGTAGAACCAGACGGTGGTCGGCATGGCCCGATCCATGATGAAGGCCAAAGGCATGCCAGCAAAGTTCTGGGGAGAGGCGGTGACCATGGCGGTGTTCATCCTCAACCGTGCTCTGACCAAGGCCCTGACGGGCAAGACGCCATTCGAAGCTTGGTATGGGTGCAAGCCGAATGTGTCATTTCTCCGGACATTCGGTTGCATCGGCCACGTCAGGAAGACGAAGCCGAACCTCACCAAGTTGGAGGACAGGAGCACACCGATGGTGTTCCTGGGCTACACAGAGGGTACCAAGGTGTACCGGCTCTACGACCCACGTGGAGACAAAGTGCTTGTGTCACACGACGTTGTGTTCGACGAGGAGGCGGCTTGGGACTGGAGCAGTCCGAGCACGGGGGAAGCTGGCGGCTTCACCAACACCTTCGTCATCGAGCACTTGGTCATCCACGGTGGTGGAGACGCTGTGGAACAAGTGCCAAGCACTCCGGGAGGAGCACTGAGCACTCCGGCGGTAGAGTCGAGCACTCCTAGGGCAGTGCCGAGCACTTTGGGAGAGATGCCGAGCACTCCGAGAGGAGTGTTGTGCATTTCTGGAGGGATGCCGAGCACGCTAGGAGTGGTGCCAGGAGGTTCTGCTGTGGTGGCAACCACTCCAGGACGGGTGCCGAGCACTCCCGTGGTGGAGCCAAGACGTCTTGTAGTGGTGCCGACCACTCCAAGACTGAGGCTGGACACTCCTACAATGTGGCTAAACACTGTAGGAGTAATGATGAGGTGTCTAGAAGCAGTGCCGAGCACTTCAGGTGCTATGCCGGGCACTTCGGCGGAACAGGGAGCTTCATCGACGCCGATCGAGTTCGCCTCACCTCCAAGTGACATCACTGAGTTCGTGGACGCCTACCACAAAGGTGAGGAGGTATGGTTCCATAGGCTGGACAACATTGATGGCGGTACAGGTCCCTCAGGTGTGGCGAGCAGGCTGCTCAACGATGCAGAGCTGCTACTCGTCAGCGCAGAGGAACCACCCACATTCGCGCTAGCCGAGCACGATGGAAACTGGCGACGGGCGATGCTGGAGGAGATGAAGACGATTGAAGAAAACGAGACTTGGCAGCTCTTCGATCCACCTCTAGGATGCCGTCCGATCAGCCTGAAGTGGGTGTACAAGGTCAAAAGGGACGAGCTCGGCGCCATTATCAAGCACAAGGCGCGCCTCGTCGCCCGAGGCTTTGTTCAGCGTGAGGGCATCGACTTCGAGGAGGTCTTTGCACCAGTAGCGTGCATGGAGTCAGTTCGTTTGCTACTAGCCTTGGTAGCAGCAAAAGACTGGCGCGTCCATCATTTGGACGTTAAATCGGCCTTCCTCAACGACAAGCTGGCGGAAACGGTCTTTGTCAGGCAACCTCCAGGGTTCACCATCAAGGGAGAGGAGCACAGGGTGCTCCGACTACGTAAGGCGCTCTATGGGCTACGGCAAGCCCCTCGAGCATGGAACGCCAAGCTTGACGCCATGTTGGGCGAGCTTGGGTTTCAAAGGTGCGCAACCGAGCACGCGCTCTACACGCGACGATGGGGGAAGGAAGAGCTCGTGGTCGGTGTGTATGTGGATGACTTAATCGTCACCGGCGCACGCACGGAGGACATCAACAGCTTCAAGCGCGAGATGGCAGCCCGTTTTCGAATGAGCGATCTCGGCGCACTCTCCTACTACCTCGGCATCGAGGTGAGACAGGGGAAGGAGGAACTCCCGCTCAGTCAGAGCGCGTATGCCTCCAAGCTGTTGGAGAGGAGCGGCATGGTGGAGTGCAAGCCATGCGTGACTCCGAAGGAGGAGCGGCTGAAGCTGACGAAGGCCAGTACCATGGCGAAGGTGGATGCAATACTCTACCGGAGCATCGTCGGTGGTCTACGCTACCTAGTTCACACGAGGCCGGACATTGCGTTCACCGAGGGCTACGTCAGTCACTTCATGGAGGATCCCAAAGAGGATCACTGGGCTACGGTAAAGTGGCTACTGCGCTATGTCAAGGGGACGGTGAATCATGGGATCATCTTCCCAAAGACCGGCGGGAGTAGGCTGCAGCTCACAGTGTTCAGCGATGCAAACATGGCGGGGGACATCGATGGACGACGGAGCACCTCTGGTGTGCTCGTCTTCCTCGGGCCAGCCCCAATTTCATGGCTGTCACTAAAACAGAAGGTGGTGGCGCTATCTACGTGCGAGGCAGAGTACGTAGCGGTAGGCACAGTGGCGTGCCAAGTTGTGTGGCTACGCTGGCTGCTGGGCAAGCTGACCGGTGTGGAAGCTCACCCATGTAACACCTCGGTGTTACGATCCTTTTTAGCGCCGCGATTTAGGCCTCAGTAAAGTTTTCGAAACGAGTTTCTTGGATTTTTGATGTAAAATGTATTCGACGCGATACGCGAATCCTGTGCGACCCAGTTTTTGTGGACTCGAATAAACGTCCAAGTTCAATCGCGTCGTGCGTAGAAATATTTAGGAACGTCGAACGACAATTCGGGCCAATCGATAGCAAACGGTTCGTTCTATTAGATTAAGCATGAAAAGCAACGTTTATAAATAAAATAAAATCCATTAATAAATAGCACGATATAACTATATATATATATATAGCTTTTGAATCAAATTTAAATTTGAGCTTGCTGAAATTTTCCTGTGCGTAGACGTTGCGATTTATGTAAATTAGTAAACCGTTATCTATATATGTGTATATATATACACGTTACGACGATGACGAGAGTTTTCATTTGGCGGTAAAAATATGTCCTCTCTGTACAAGTTGACCGACGTTGCTTCCTCGCTCTCTCTCACGTGTCTGTCTTCCGTGTCTCCTTGGCTTGGCCTCTGTATGCCCCTGTCTGCACCCATCTTGTCTCAGTCTTATCTGTCTCTGATTTGCTCTTTTGAGCCAGCAACCGACGTGCCTGCGCCAGCACGTCTGCCTTTGTCGTTCAATCATGCCGCGCCAAGATAAGGCCAGAACGGGTCACCTCCATGTCGCTGCTGCTGCTCTAGCTTTGCGTCGACGCTCGGCCACAGAGCAAGCGCTCCCAGCTTTGCTTTTCTTTGCCTCTGGCCTGCCTTGGACCACTGCCTTTCTGGAGTGCCCGAGCCCCCGCTGCGTTGCCCCTCCGTGCTTCACGCGCCCCTCGGCCCCGCGCCCGCCTGCTGCTCCTCCTCTCCTCCCCACGGCGAGTTCCCACGCCCCCGACCTCGCCGAGCGCGCCCACGACCCGGTCCCGCGCTGGACCACCCCACCTTCAACTCGCGCTCGCCATCGGTCGAGCTTTGCAGTCGCAGCGCCTTCCCCACGCGTCTCCAGCGCCTTCCTCTCCCTTCCCCGCAGCTCCACAGCATCCGAGCTCCGCATCCACGCCGAACCACGGTCCCGCGGTGGCCCCGTTGCCATCCCACATGCCGGCGCTCGCAACCAGCCTAGGTGCTACCTCCCGTGTGCGTGCACGAGCTTCCTTGCCTCGCGCCGGAGCCACTGCTCCAAGTTCCTCCTCATCCACGCGTGCACTAGCGCCCCTCCTCCTCCTCGGCGCCCGAGCCACAGCGCGCTAGCGTTCCCGCCGTGTCCCGCGGCTGGACCGCTTCGGGCCGCCTCTGGCGAGGCCGTGGACACTGCTGTGCGCCCTGGCTCGTGTGGCCAGTGGGCCATGGGCTGTCATGAGCCACGCTGCGGGTGTCCGCAGGTGCGCCTCACCGCCACGCAGCTCCCGCACTGCACCTCCGCCGCCGCTGGGCCGCTGGCAGCCGGCCGGCGAAACCGGCCCAATGCCCCCTCCCAGCTCCTCTGCTCGACTCTACGAAGAAGACAATGCGAGGGGTATGAATCCAAGCCAAGATTTTATACGGGGACCTTTCTGTGAAATACGCGACCTAGGTAAATAGTGCCGATGTACTGCTAGGTATTTTGTTAGAAACTCGAGGGCCTCGTCGCTTATATGCCATCGCCGGTTCGCTGGGCAGCGGCCTACTTTTCGCTGGGCTGGCCTGTTGCTGGCTACTATGCTTGCTGGGCCACGCCTCTATGCGCATGGGCCGTCTGGGCCACTACCGGTGCCAGGGCCAGCCTGGTGCCTATTGGGCCACCGCCGCGCGCCCGCTGGCCGGCCACGGGCCACACCGCTGGGCCGGCTGGTGCTGCCGCCTGGGCTGCTTGCTCGCGGGCCAGGCTGTGCTGGGCCATTTTACTGACTAACGGCCTTCTTTAGTCGTCGTTAGAACTAGCCCGCTAACTTGAGAGGCGTAAAGCGTATTTATACGAGTCACGATTGCAGTCAATTAATTACATCTTTGCATGGCATTACATTGCATATCATAATAGGGACGTCGGTGGATCACGGAGTCGTCGGGAGTTACTGGAGGAATGGTGCTTTTGGAGATCATGTCGCCATGATGGAAAGCTAACTTCTGATTATATTTTTCCTAGGCAAGCCCTGGTGCATAACCCCTACTTTCTGCAGTTTAAATTATATTTGTGCATTAAGTTTTAAGGAGTTGGATGAAACCCACTTGCATATATATATCTCTTCATCCTATGAGTCTTACTAGTATGACAGGATCATGTAGATTGCTATGCTACAGGACTCTAGTAGAAGTCGAGTGATTACCTGTCACTCGCGAGATATAGGAAATATGTTACTGTATGATCATCACTTGAAATATAAATGGTGGAAAGCAAAATGGTGACCGGGCAGGGATATGGTTTGGGTATTGGTGAGTGTAAGGAGTTGTGTCGCCGTGGACACGGGGCATAGCTTGGTTACACTGTTTTTCCCTGTCTGGTCGGATAAAGACCGATCATTGCATATGACTCTAGGTAGGTCACAGACTATTTATCCCGAGCACATACTTGTGTATGGGCGCTTGGAAGACTTGTTGCTCTCTTGTCGCGGATCCGGCTCTTTCCGGACCGACTGTCAGGGTTTGTTTTTGGTGGAGGGGGTCCTTGCACCGCACTGAGTCCAGGACTCAGGGGCGGGGGCTTGGAGTCCCAGTTTGGACGGGGACCTGGACACCCGGGACAGGAGAGTGATGGGTTGGTCCTTGCTTGTGCCTGGGTTACAAGCTGGGCGTGTGTTTTCAGGATACCCAGCTGGGGGCATTGATTCGCGAATCGCCGGGCTATCCGGTATGGCTTGTCTATGGTTTAGCATCGTAATAAGAACTGAAAGATGAAAGATGGACAATGGAAATCTGATTGCTTACCACCTGCTTGAAAGTAGCACAGGTGCTTACATAGAATGGTTAGTTAATGAACCAATGCGTCTATTATTAAAAATCAAAGATAAGGACGCACGCTTAGTAATGCTTTCTGCAAATGCAACCCACAAACCAGATAGCCTTGCATATCCTTGGAGTCTTTTCTTTTCTCCTGTCGGGTAAGTCTTGCTGAGTACAATTAAGTACTCAGGGTTTTATTCCCCCTGTTGCAGGTGACCGGTGGATGCTAAAGCTGACCTTTGTGTGTGGATTTCTCCTGGTGGACTCAGAGAGGATTTTCTTTACGTTGCGATCGTAGTTGTTATTCATAACTCTCACCAAATATTTTTATAAATGAAAGTTTCATAATCTATTGCCGTAGTCTATATATCAACACTTCATCATGTCATTAGTAGATGTTTATTTCCGCTGTAACTCTGTTCACATGTTTCTATTCCGTTGTTCAATTAAATTATTTATAACTCTGATAATATGATTTCATTCCGCTGTTATATTAATAAATGTTATATTTTGATGTACATATAAAGTGATGTAAGAAATGGTTAAGAAGGATGTAAGCTTTATTCTCTCATTTGTGATCCTGGTGGCAAAAATGTGGATTTTTGGGTTCTCCCCTGGGGTGTACCCGACGGAACCAAGTAATTTAGTGTTCTCTCTCAAGTGCTTAGTGTCTAATGGAAGACAAGCACTCCTGTGAGGCGTTAGATTAGGCGGTTCTGCCACAACCCACCAGCACTGATGGTGGACAATCAGCCCGTCATCGCCCTCGCGAAGAATCCGGTTCTGCACGACCGGAGTAAACACATCGACGCGAAGTTCCACTTCCTCAGGGAGTGTGTTGATGGAGGGCAGATCGTCATCGAGTTTGTCGAAACTGGTTGGCAACTCGTGGACGTCCTCACCAAGCCGCTCGGACGACTTCGACTCACGGAGCTGAAGGAGATGATCGGCATGGAGGGGGTACAAGGGTTAGCAGTAGGATTAGGGGAAGATTGTTAGCTAATCTACTCTACGGTTACCTTGTGTGAACACAGCAAGGGAAGGCGACGCCGAAAGACCCCCTGATGTGATACTGTAGCCGCTGCAGGTGCAGACGCCGCACGGCTCACCTGCAGCACTGTAGCCATGCAGGTCGTAGTACTCTAAATGCAGTACCTTGTACCTTAGTTAATACCATGTATAATATTGTTGCTTACCTTCATTTGCACAGGTCTGAAATACATGAAAATTTGAAGTGTAGCCGCTGTGACAAGGATGGAAATTCAGCTTTGGATGGTACTGGTTTTGCAGCCACTGATCATAAGGCTTCAATTCCAGGAGTGCAAGATTATGCTGATATTGGTAGGTTTGGAGAGATATCTGGATGTTTGGAGAAAATGAATAGCGCACATCACCAGGTAATTTTGATGGCACCCTATTTATATGTTTCCTAACTCTGCAGTAGCCAGTAGTTTTTGTTTAACTTGACCCATCGGGGAAGACTAGACACGCGATGTTGTAGATCCTTGATATCGTAAATCGATGCATATTAATTATTTTCAGTCCTGGTGCACGGTGGTAATGTTTATCTACGGTTGGCTGGCCAGACATTACGCCCTATTATTGCTTTCATAGATTTCAATGATGATTTGATTGTGATCGTTGACGTGATATTTCATATTTGGGCCTTGTTTAGATACCCTCAAAATTCCAAGTTTTTTCACTCTCTCTCCATCACATCAATTTTTAACCGTTTGCATGGAGCATTAAATGTAGGTAAAAAAAATAACTAATTGCACAGTTTAGTTGAAAATCACGAGATGAATCTTTTGAGCTTAGTTGGTCCACGATTGGACAATATTTATCAAATAAGACGAAAGTGTTACTATTCATCGGTTTGAAATTTTTTTCAATCTAAACAAGGCCTTGGTTTGTGAATCGCTTCGGTGGTCCATTGAGGTGATCTGATGAATCTCGTACTTTCGGTGGGGCGTGTATTCTCCGTACACAAAGGAGTGAATTGACACCGCATTATTTTCCTGGAATAGAGCGTCACCTCAATCATCTATGACGTTCCGTAATGAAGATATTTTACTTTTTAGCATGCTGCATGCATTATAAGTGTATTTTTGATAAGTTTGTTTTTCATGATTATGTTACGTACAGTAGGGTGGTACAGTAGTACATACTTCTGCACATGGCCTTGCGGATTGTACCCTCTTCAGCTCTCCTGTCCAAAAGTTAGTCGGCGATCGGCGTGTAGCGTGTTCGCAAATAACTGGTAGATTTAAGCATGCCGTTCCGACAAACAACTAAACCAGCCACTTGGTTGATCTGCTTTCATCTCCAGCTGTCCTTTATTGAAGTCTTTCCATGTGGGTGACAGCCACACTTTTCAGTTACCCTAAAAGCTTGAAATCTGCGCTGTTCTACGCATCCCCTTGACCCTTTGGCATAGTCACGTCAAGTAGTCCTGGCGATTACGAATCTGTTAATTCTTAGCGTGAGATTCAGGGATGAGTGTTAATTAATTTCCATGAAAAATGTAATTTTTCTGCATACGTAGGGATTATGTTTGGATTAAGTATTTTTTTAAAAAAAAATTGACAAGTTTATAGAAAATAATATTGACATCTATGTCTCCAAAGTCCAAACATGTTTACTATGAAAATATGCTCCTTAATTAATCTAACAATATTAATTGAAAACATTAAAATTAGTATTTTTTATCAGACTTATTGATTGATATGATTGAACTCTTTCTCGATGGAGGGTGTCGTTGAGATCTGTACTGTCCCTGGGGTGGTATTGATTGTTGGTGTTTGTTTCTTTTCTCCCTGAGATCTGTAGGATTAAAAGTAGGAATCGGGGTCACAATGAGTGTGGTCTTCATTCCCATCCCTCACATGTGCAGTCACAAAAGTTAAATGCATTACTGGAAGAAAAGAATTGTGATGTTCATGCACTACTAGAGAACAGACTTTAGAACGATGTCCCAATTTAGCATTAGCCTCGGCATTTTTTGCCCCCGGGACTAAAGGACCCTTTAGTCCCGGTTGGTAATACCAACCGGGACTAAAGGTCCCTGCCCAACGGTCGTCCGCGGGGCAGGGATCTTTAGTCCCGGCTGGTATTACCAACCGGGACTAAAGGTTTACCTTTAGTCCCGGTTGGTAATACCAGCCGGGACTAAAGCTTTTAGTCCCGGTTTGGGTTATTCCCCGGGAATAAAGATTAATATTTAGTCCCGGTTTGGACCCCTAACCGGGACTAATTATCCCGGCCTATAATTCTGCTCAATTCTTCCTCCCCGAGCCCGAGCCATTCCATTATTCAAACTCACTGCCTCTGTTCTTCAGCTTGCTGTTGTTCTTGCACTCTCCGCCTCCATTGGTGTTGCTCTTCGATTTTGGAGGTAACAAACTTAATCCTCTTATGTTTTATCAGTAGCTTATCTCATTTTGCAATGTAGATGCATGTGTAACTTTATATGTTGGACTTTATTATGATTTTATATGTCATTTTTAGCTCAAAATCACATGATGATTTGCATATATGTTTGGATAAACAAAAGTTAAATTAGTTCATCAAAATCACGCCTCGCTCGTCCTCGCTGGAGCACGCGCCATTCTCGTCCCCGGTGGCTTACGTGATCTTAGAATTAATTTTTCCATGAAATGAAAAACTTAGAAAATTGTTAGAAAATTGTAGAAAATCCGTACTAGTTGAACTTGCGGACCGTGTTCATCTCGGCGAGCATGTTCTCTGCCGAGCGGTAACGGACGTCAAGGAGGAGCTTTGATTCTACGAGGGAGAGCGGCAACGGTCGTGGAAGACCATGTTCCCTTTCTCGTAGAATCGGAGCTCTTCCTTGGCCAAGTACGGTGCCGTCCGGTGGAGAAATGCTCGCCGAGATGATCACGTAAGCAAGGTCAACTAGTACGGATGGTTATTTATTGAAACATGTTTTTGAGCTATAATTTAATGGATATTTGAAAATATGAAATTTACACTAGTTTGCAAAAATAAGTATAGAAAGTAGATGACAACTGTTACTGGATCCTCGGCCTCTTGTTCGGTTGCGAAACGACTGAGGCCAGAACTCCCTCTCATTATCTGCGGCAAGTGTAAGCAGAAGATTGTGATGGAGTACCGAGTCAAGAGACAGGGACCCAACAAGGGTCGTGTTTTCTACAAGTGCCCGGATCGCGATGTGAGTTTCTTACGCATTTTATAATTATGGCTAATTGACCTGCTTTTCTTGAATATTTTTGACTAAATATTTTTTGGCTTTAATTTCAGTGGGAGGGCAATGGATGCGATGGTTGGTACTGGGAGGAAGATTATGCTACATACGTGCAGAATTTGGGTGCGCTTGAGGTAGCGGATGCTGCTGATGAGGCAGTGAGCCAGCAGGAGAAGCTTATTGATATTCAACAGAAGAATGATTTGTCTGTTTTAGTTGCATACGATCACAAAATAATTATGTTACTGAAGTGCATTGTAGTTTTAGTTTGTTTAGTGATAGTTGGGATTGCTTACGTTGTAGCCAGGCTTAGTTAATTAATCAACCGTGTGTGTGTCATTTATATTGTGTAATAAAATACTTAATTATGTTCAAGGTTTTCATAATTTGTCGTGTAATACAGATTATGTCACGCCATTGGATGTACAATGCCGATCGCCGCTCCCAAGACTTTATAGAGGGCTTGCACTATTTCTTAGGTGTTCCCTCCATCCTTCTTTAATATCATGACACACATCCTAGTTCATTTGGTGAAGGAGATTAGTATTCTTGGACCTGTGTTCTTACATAACATGTTCCCCTTCGAGAGATTTATGGGAGTCTTGAAGAAATATGTGAAAGTCCGTTCTAAGCCTGAAGGAAGCATCGCCTAGGGCTATGGAACAGAGGAGGTCATTGAGTTCTGTGTTGACTTTATTCCTGACATTGCTCCGATTGGCGTTCCCGAATCACGACATGAGGGGAGACTCAGTGGTAAAGGAACTTTAGGGAAGAAAACATATATTGGCATGGAAGACGATTATTTCAATAAAGCACACTACACAGTTCTTCAGAACTCATCATTGGTGCATCCGTACATCGAGATACATAAGGAGTTCTTACGATCCAAGTTTCCAGGGAAGACTGAAGCTTGGATTAGGCGTCAGCACATGAAAAGTTTCAGTGGTTGGTTGCGAAAAGAATGTCAAGGCGATGACAATATTGATGAGCAACTGTATTTGTTGGCTAGGCAGCCATCGTGGCATATCCTCACGTACCAAGGGTACGAGATAAATGGGAATACATTTTACACAGTTGCCCAAGATAAAAGGAGCACCAATCAAAATAGTGGTGTTTGCATAGATGGCACAGATCCAAATGGGAATATACAAACATATTATGGCCGCATAGAAGAGATATGGGAACTAGACTACGCACCTAATTTTAAAGTCCCTTTGTTCCGGTGCCAATGGGTGAAGCTGACCGGAGGAGGGGTAACAGTCGACAAAGAGTATGGAATGACAACAGTGGACCTCAACAATATTGGATACAAAGAGGAACCATTCGTCCTTGCTGCCGATGTGAGTCAGGTGTTCTATGTGAAAGACATGTCTACAAAATCAAAGAGAGGAAAAAACGAAGACATCAACTCAATGATCAATGAGCCAAAGCGCCACATAATTCTTTCTGGGAAAATAAATATAGTAGGAATTGAAGACAAGTCAGACATGTCAGAAGATTACGAAAGAAATGTCCGAATTCCACCCTTCATAGTGAAGAAAGATCCAAGCATCATGTTAAATGATGAAGACACTCCATGGTTACGACAAGATCATAACCAAGGGTCATACGTCAAGAAGAAATTCACTGTTGTGCCCGCATGATACAACGATGCATGTTTAATATATTATGTTTTAGAGACGGATATTATGTAATATGTTTTCGGAACCCTAGATTGTCTAAAATTGAAAAGTTTTGAATACCAAGTTTGTTCATATCATCAATATCTACAATCCTTATATAGACCATTTTTTCATTTGAGAAAGCTTGAACAAAATGTAGTTCAATTTTCACAAGTGTGTGACATAGTTTTAGAAAGTCTATAAGAGATAAGGAAAATTGTGACTAGTGTTTGATAAAAATTTCTCAAATGGGAAAATGAGCTATGTAACAATTGTAGATCTTGCTGAGATGATCAAACTTGGTATTCAGAGTTTTTTCATCTGAGGTCATTTAGTGTCTCATTTGAGCAAGTTTGACCAAGTCAAATTTGGTCAAATGAAAAACAACACTTTGACCCTAGTATTATGGACTCTAAATGACTTCGAATTGAAAAGTTTTGAATACCAAGTTTGTTAAACTCAAAAAGATCTACAATTGTTATTTTGATCAACTTTCCATTTGAGAAAGTTTGGACGGTTCAAATTTATGATTTTTAAATTTCGACGCCTACAAACTAGTTTTCGGAACCCTAGATTGTCTAAAATTGAAAAGTTTTGAATACCAAGTTTGTTCATATCATCAATATCTACAATCCTTATATAGACCATTTTTTCATTTGAGAAAGCTTGAACAAAATGTAGTTCAATTTTCACAAGTGTGTGACATAGTTTTAGAAAGTCTATAAGAGATAAGGAAAATTGTGACTAGTGTTTGATAAAAATTTCTCAAATGGGAAAATGAGCTATGTAACAATTGTAGATCTTGCTGAGATGATCAAACTTGGTATTCAGAGTTTTTTCATCTGAGGTCATTTAGTGTCTCATTTGAGCAAGTTTGACCAAGTCAAATTTGGTCAAATGAAAAAACAACACTTTGACCCTAGTATTATGGACTCTAAATGACTTCGAATTGAAAAGTTTTGAATACCAAGTTTGTTAAACTCAAAAAGATCTACAATTGTTGTTTTGGTCAACTTTCCATTTGAGAAAGTTTGGACGGTTCAAATTTGTGATTTTTAAATTTCGACGCCTACAAACTAGTTTTCGGAACCCTAGATTGTCTAAAATTGAAAAGTTTTGAATACCAAGTTTGTTCATATCATCAATATCTACAATCCTTATATAGACCATTTTTTCATTTGAGAAAGCTTGAACAAAATGTAGTTCAATTTTCACAAGTGTGTGACATAGTTTTAGAAAGTCTATAAGAGATAAGGAAAATTGTGACTAGTGTTTGATAAAAATTTCTCAAATGGGAAAATGAGCTATGTAACAATTGTAGATCTTGCTGAGATGATCAAACTTGGTATTCAGAGTTTTTTCATCTGAGGTCATTTAGTGTCTCATTTGAGCAAGTTTGACCAAGTCAAATTTGGTCAAATGAAAAAACAACACTTTGACCCTAGTATTATGGACTCTAAATGACTTCGAATTGAAAAGTTTTGAATACCAAGTTTTTTAAACTCAAAAAGATCTGCAATTGTTGTTTTGTTCAACTTTCCATTTGAGAAAGTTTGGACGGTTCAAATTTGTGATTTTTAAATTTTGACGCCTACAAACTAGTTTTTGGAACCCTAAATTGTCTAAAATTGAAAAGTTTTGAATACCAAGTTTGTTCATATCATCAATATCTACAATCCTTATATAGACCATTTTTTCATTTGAGAAAGCTTGAACAAAATGTAGTTCAATTTTCACAAGTGTGTGACATAGTTTTAGAAAGTCTATAAGAGATAAGGAAAATTGTGACTAGTGTTTGATAAAAATTTCTCAAATGGGAAAATGAGCTATGTAACAATTGTAGATCTTGCTGAGATGATCAAACTTGGTATTCAGAGTTTTTTCATCTGAGGTCATTTAGTGTCTCATTTGAGCAAGTTTGACCAAGTCAAATTTGGTCAAATGAAAAAACAACACTTTGACCCTAGTATTATGGACTCTAAATGACTTCGAATTGAAAAGTTTTGAATACCAAGTTTGTTAAACTCAAAAAGATCTACAATTGTTGTTTTGGTCAACTTTCCATTTGAGAAAGTTTGGACGGTTCAAATTTGTGATTTTTAAATTTCGACGCCTACAAACTAGTTTTCGGAACCCTAGATTGTCTAAAATTGAAAAGTTTTGAATACCAAGTTTGTTCATATCATCAATATCTACAATCCTTATATAGACCATTTTTTCATTTGAGAAAGCTTGAACAAAATGTAGTTCAATTTTCACAAGTGTGTGACATAGTTTTAGAAAGTCTATAAGAGATAAGGAAAATTGTGACTAGTGTTTGATAAAAATTTCTCAAATGGGAAAATGAGCTATGTAACAATTGTAGATCTTGCTGAGATGATCAAACTTGGTATTCAGAGTTTTTTCATCTAAGGTCATTTAGTGTCTCATTTGAGCAAGTTTGACCAAGTCAAATTTGGTCAAATGAAAAAACAACACTTTGACCCTAGTATTATGGACTCTAAATGACTTCGAATTGAAAAGTTTTGAATACCAAGTTTGTTAATTTTGGTCGAATTGAAAAAACAACAATCCTTATATAGGCCATTTTTTCATTTGAAAAAGTTGTACAATAAAAAATACTATATTTTCTTTATTTTTATAGGTTTAACAAAAATTTCCTGTCAATTTTGGTCAAAAACCGAGAAAAAATTGAAACATTGACGTTACAATAATGTGATAATAAATTTCCTATCGAATAATATTAGTTTTATTAATTTTAAGTTACAAATATATTTTTGCATTAACAAAATACTTAGTATTAGTAACATTTATATTCTATATTTATAAAAGAAATTAAAAACTTTAGGTTACAAAATTTTCCTATTTACAATAAATAATTAGTTAATCAATAGTATTTTTTCAAATAAATATTGCAAAGTATTGAAGTTGCTATGGAATTAATTGATTAACCTAGTATTAAACAAAATCAAAATCCCAGGCCTTTCCAATTACGCTGGCGGGTTGGCAAAATTTTCAGGGTTTCCGTCCCGGCCCAGACCAAGAACCGGGACTAAAGGGTGGGCGGCAATTTTGGTGCCCGCCAAAAAATACCTTTAGTCCCGGCTGGTAACACCAGCCGGGACTAAAGGACATTTAGTCCCGGTTGGTAAGACCAACCGGGACTAAAGGTCCAACCCTTTAGTCCCGGTTGGTCTTACCAGCCGGGACTAAATGTCCTTTAGTCCCGGCTGGTGTTACCAGCCGGGACTAAAGGGTCGCGGGCTATATATATCGGGGTCTGTTCTGTTCATCTTCGATCTCACCTCCGTCGCTCAGCCCCGCCTGGCCACGCCATCCGCCGTCGTCGAGCTCGTCTCTGCCGCGCCGCCGTCGTCGTCTACCCCCGCCCGGCCGCGCCATTCTCCAGGCCCGCATCGCCGCATCCCGTCTCCGCCGCCGCACCCGACCCCACCATCCGTCGCCGACGCTTCCCGCGCGCCCACGCCGTACGGCCTCCGTCGAACTCGATCTTGATCTGCTGCTCTCGATCGGCCATGTTTTTTAGATTTTTTTACAAAGTCTCGGCTGTATGTTAGATTAAAATGTATTAAATTTTAATTAGTAGTTTATTGTTAGTTTTTTAGTAATTATATATTACTAGTTTTCATGTTAGATTTATTTAATTGGATTTAGTAATTATATATTCTATCTCTCTCTATATATTATATCTAGAGAGAGATTCTATATGTATACATATGTACTTAAATATTTATATATGTATATATACATGTACTTATTTTCATGTGTTGAGAGAGAGAGAAAATTGTATCTAGAGAGACATTGTGTATCTAGAGAGAAAATTATATATACATGTACTTAAATATTTATTGATATCGTTATTTTCGAGAACAAGATTATAAAAGTGTTGTATATATACATATATATATATCTATAATATATATAGTTTCATACTTTATTCGAATATAATAATGCTCAAGATGAGAATTAGATGTAATTATATGCATGCGTGTATTTATATTAGCAACGTAGAATACGTACATAAAAACATATTATATATTAAACAAATACGTGTAACTGAGATGATTGTTAGTTTATTGTTAGTTTTTTAGTTATTTTTAGATAGTTTTTGATATATTAGATTTAAATGTATTAAAATTTAATTAGTATTTTATTTAGATAGTTTTTAGATAGTTTTTATTATAGTTTTTGATATATGTTAGATTAAAATGTATTATCTATTACTAGTTTTCATGTTAGATTTATTTAATTGGATTTAGTAATTATATATTCTATCTCTCTATATATATTATATCTAGAGAGAGATTCTATATGTATACATATGTACTTAAATATTTATATATGTATATATACATGTACTTATTTTCATGTGTTGAGAGAGAGAGAAAATTGTATCTAGAGAGACATTGTGTATCACATGCATATCTAGAGATATAGACATATGCACTTATTTCTATGTGTTGAGAGAGAGAGAAAATATATTGTATCATTCTATGTGTATATATATACATGTACTTATTTCCATGTTTTTGGATCGAAAGTGTTTTTGATTCGATTCCAAAGCCTATACCTTATTATTGTTTATCCTTATGAAATATTATGTGTTATTATATTTAATTGGATTTAGTAATTCTATATGTATTATCACATGTACTTATGTTATGTACCATAATAATTCTATCTATGTGTTATCTTGAAGATACAAATGGCTGCTCCGGATGATAACTTGAGTGATGACATAATGGCGGATATTATCAACGCCGGCACCAATGTGGATGTAGATGACACGAGTCAGTACTTTGCTGATTATGAGGATATCCTGAATATGCCGGTGGTTGAAGATCAACAAATTATCGCGCAAGAAAATACTGGCGAGGTATATTCGATTATCTATCATCTCTTATAGATGCATGCGTACGTATATTTGTTGTTAATCGTTGTGTTTCTACTCATGTAGCCGGTCTCTGGATCTACATCAACCACCGACAAAAGTAGGAAAGTCCGAGGGCCAAAAAAGCCATTAGAGGGCCGTTTCATAATATCAGAATTCGACACCGACACCGGCAAACCATTGGGACCACATGCTCAGACATATGTCAATCAATGTGGGTTCATTGTAAGGGATAGGATCCCAGTTAGTGCTCGTGAATGGAAGCAGAAGATATCCGCTCCTAATGTTAGTTTTGTATCTGATCGTGATAAGAACCTAGCTTGGAGAGATATCACTCAGCATTTCACATTACAAGCAGATGATGCTTTGAAGGAGCTAGTGAGGGATTGGACAATGAAGAAGATGTCAACATTGTTCCAGAGTTGGAAGAAGACATTGTATAAAAAGTTTATCTTGAAGAATGCTACGCCGAATTTCAATGCTAAGGCGTTTGTCAAGTTGGAGTCCCATTGGGATGCCTTCGTAGAATACAAGACATCTCAAGACAGTGAGGAACGTGTGATGAGGAATCGGCAGAATGCCCGACAGAAGCAATACCATCATCGCATGGGATCAGGTGGTTATAGGAGTGCTATTCCCAAGTGGCAGAACCTAGAAGCAGAGATTACTGCCAAGGGAATCATACCTGAAACAATAGAAAAGAACTGGCCTCAACGCGCGAAGAATTGGTTCTACGCTCATGGGGGAAGCCTAGACCCAGACACTGGCAAGCTAATTTTCGGCCAAAAAATTGAGAGAGCAACACAGAGACTAGCTCGTGCTAGGGAAGAAGCTGATAGTGGTGTTTTCAAGCCCAACAGAGAGAAGGATGAATTGACATATGCCCTAGAGAATCCCGAACACGGTGGTCGAACAAGAGGCTATGGGGCGGTTCCGTGGCTACACGCATTCCCAGCAGACAAGGATACCTACAGAAGCCGCTAGAGAAAGAAGGATGAGGAGGCAGAACGAATTCGTGCATTGGAGCAATTTGTTGATGAGTCACGACAAGCATTGCTTGAATCACGTGAACGAGAAAAATCTCTTGAGGCAAGAATGCAGGAGGAGATCAAGAGGCAAGTGCAGCTAGCAATGAGTCAAATGCAATCGCAATCAATGCCGGGAGTCACTATTAGCCCCGTTGGTCAGATGAAAAGCAGTTGTGCTTCTACGGAGCTGCCAGTTATTCAAGACGACGCTGGGTTGCGCTTCCCTGTTGATGACATTACCGAGCCTCTAACAAAATGTGAGCTGCACATTCCAGATGGTAATGCATCAATCATGGTGGCTGTCGGGGTTGTATCTCCAATAGACCGAACGAAGACACCAAGAATCCATGGGTCAGTTATTCAACCTGGATATGCTAGCGTCTCGGTCGATAGAGTGCTCAAAGGTTACAGCAATGTTCCTCTTGACATTGAAGGCGGTGATGGGGAGAAGACACTAGGAGAAACAGAGAAGACATTTATTCAATGGCGCAAACGCTTCATCATCATTCCTGGGGCGCCACCGCTTCCCCTACCTCACCCTAGGTACGAATGAAAGTGAATGAAATATTATTTTCCATTAATTTTCTATTAGCTTCAAAAATAATTGACACACAAATTGTTTTTATAGCAGGGTCTCTCCCCAGCCTAGCCTAATCATTCATTCCCCATCTCATCACAGCGTCGCGGGGGGCGAGACGACTTCATCCCCACGGCGATCGCCAACTCCTACACCGGCCCCATCGCCTCCACAACGATCTCCAACTCCTACACCGGCCCCACCGCCTCCACAACGATCTCCAACGTCTCCACGCCGGTCTCCACCAACACCGGCCTCATCGCCTCCACACCGATCTCCAACACCGCCCCCACCCCCTCCACAGCGACGCACTACAAAGACGTCTAAGGTCCCGGCGGCAAAGAAGACCCCAAGAAAAAGAGTTATTTCTCAAGAAATACTTCCTGAAAAGACTGATGAGCAAATAGCAGCTGAAGAAGACAAAAAAGTAAAAGATTTTTTTATAGATATCAAAAACAAGAGTCAAGCAAAGCTTAAGGAGAAGCCGTACTTTTACATACCACGAGATGTGCTGAGGCAGAAGGTCGATGCTCACAAGAAAAAGATGATTGAACTTCGTAAGCCTTCGCCACTATCAGACTATGACCGCTCCCTCGTGAAGTCACATGATGCAGATAAGAAAAGGAAAAGAGCATCAGGGAAGGATGTCCCACAGCTCGGACAACAGAAGCAACCAATGCAAAATCTTGTTGTTGCTAATGAATATGGTTCCAACATAGAAGTCTATCGACCAGACAACTCTGGAGAAGTGTCGGTTCAAGCCCTTAATGCTTTTTTTAAAGATACTGGTTTAACCTTGGATCAATTGACGGGCAAAGCTCCAATCCAGAACCTGGAAGTTGATACCTGGAAGACTTATAAATATGGCAAAAGTCTGTACAACCCTGCGGCTCTGAATGAATTGGGTACGCAAATGTACTTGCTCAACAAGTGGTACATGCAGGCGTGTGGCAGGGGTGAGCAGTGGATCTTTGTCAGATTTAGAGACCATCATTACTTCCGTGGCGATGACATCTTACATATTAGTTTCGAAGAATTGCATCAACTATTCCACTTGGACGCTCTGGACAAATCAATCATGAGCTCCGTTTGTTTGTAAGTGATTCTTACTTTTATTTAATAAACTCACTTCCATGCGTACGTGTATATAATTATCCTCACATGTAACTTATATTTATATATAGATTCCAGATGTCAGAGCTCCAAAGAATACAAGACACCAGTGTTGGCTTCATTGATCCTTATATCGTATTCAAAACCGATATTATTGTCAAGGACCACTGGGTATCTGAAGCACAGACGAATATCATGAAGTTCTTCGTGAAGCAGCACGACAAGACAACAATACTTTTCCCGTACAACTTTGAGTAAGTGTTAATAATAATGTAGTCTACACATTTTATGTAATATCAATACAACTTATATGCATGTACGTGTGTGTATAAACCAATGCAGTTTTCACTGGATACTCATGTCATTGAGTTAAACTCAAGTCGGTTACTAATCTTTGACTCGTTGAGAAAAGAACGGGCACTATACCAAGATATGATAGACATTATCCAGGGGTAATTTCGATCTCTCGCGCACAACTATTATTGAATAGACTTTGCCATAATTTATTAACGATCGTACATTATTGGTCGCACAGGGTTTGGAAAGAGTTTATTCGGCAACATCGCAAGGATTGCAAGGCACCACTTAATGTAGTTGAAATACCAGTAAGTTGTACTATATACACTTCCCCACGTGTTTAATTACTATATCGTACTTCAATTTACGTGTGAGATGATGAGAATAATCTTCTTCTCGTACAGTGGTGTTTGCGGCAGGAACCAGGTAATAACTTGTGTGGATACTACGTTTGTGAATTTATCACTGCGCACATAAGAAGAACTCCTGAAGATGTCCTCAGAGTACGTATATATCAATTTTTATTTATTTTTAAATGAATATATATACATATATGTGTATTAATACTTTTCCTTTTACTTCAAATGCAAGACTGAATGGTTGAAACGAAGGGTCATGCAAAAAGACCATCTGAAAGCAGTTCAAGAGTCAATAGCAGGATATCTTCTAGAAAAAGTGCTAAATCCCAACGGCGAGTTCTACTTTGATCTTAAGGAATAAATGATGTAAATTAAATGTTTATTGATATCGTTATTTTCGAGAGCAAGATTATGAAAGTGTTGTATATATACATATATATATATCTATAATATATATAGTTTCATACTTTATTCGAATATAATAATGCTCAAGATGAGAATTAGATGTAATTATATGCATGCGTGTATTTATATTAGCAACGTAGAATACGTACATAAAAACATATTATATATTAAACAAATACGTGTAACTGAACTGAAAACAAATTAAACAAAAAAAAGAAAAAGAAAAGGAACCTTTAGTCCCGGTTGGGGTTACCAACCGGGACTAAAGGGTGAACCATTAGTCCCGGTTGGTAACCCCAACCGGGACTAAAGGGTGCGCCAGGTTCGCTCGGCTGGAGGGCCTTTAGTCCCGGTTGGTGTTACCAACCGGGACTAAAGGTCCCTCTTTAATCCCGGCTCGATGACTCGGGACTGAAGGTTCCACCTTTAGTCCCGGGATCGTTGTCCCGGCGCGGTAACCGGGACTAAAGGCTGTTACCGCCCGGGACAACAGGTCCATTCTGTAGTAGTGATGTGCTCACATGGGTGCTGATCTTAATGGCTTTGCCTAAACTCTGTCGGTTTGACCATTTAATTAGGTACTCCGGGTCTTCATGCACGTTAACTTGTGAGAGTCCCTTGATGGATTATTCTCTTCGGGGCCATAGTTTAGGTTTCTTTTGCTTGAGATGATTCTGGGCTTCTAGTTGAAGAGTTTGCAATTTCTTGCAAGTAGGACCTTCACCCTTGTAAGGACATTGAGTGCAGAATCTTAGTAGGAACTCACAGAGAACCGCATTTTCAGATCACGGTGACAACATATTTTCGTATGTTGGCAGTTGTCCCATTCCATCGGTGCCCCTTAGTTTAGGGTTTAGAAAATAAGATACACTACTTTTATGAAGCTTTGTGGCATCGTTTTATTATCCTGGACATTATTGTGCCACACAATGATAATGTCCTGACTCCTGCTGTATTTGTTTTGGTGATGGAGAAATGGGGACTAGTGCTTGATTTGAGAAGTTTCTCATGGCCCATCTGATTATTGTATTTGCCATGTTTTTCTTGCTTGTCCATGCTCTAAATACCAATTGACACCTAAAGGAAGATAAGAGAGTGGCACATTAAAGATGGATGTCTCAATCTTCTGATCTATATTTTCGATCAATCGTGTTCATAAATAATAAATGACTTAAAAAATTAGACAAAAAAACTGATTATCAATTTACAGTCATTGTCAGTCATCTGTAAATTACTTAATTTTTTGCAAGAATTTCGTGGTTGTTCAAAAACTGGAAGTTTGAGAAATTGAATTTGGTGCTGTTTTCCCCCATAGTGACACCACTTTAGAACGCTGCATAATTGAACCTTAAGAAAATTATAAAGTCCTCCGCTTGTTGCAAAAAAAAACTTTTTTCCCTGACATTTGTGGAACACGTAGTGTTAGGTTGATCTCCTCCGACTCGGTCCAACGACCGAGTCGGGCCTTGATCCTGCGCCCTGATCGGGGGACACCCAACCAATTCATGGTTGGTGGGGCCCGTTGCACAGCGCCATATAAAAGAGGTGGGGGCCGGGGCACTCGGTACGAGGTTCACCGTGCCGCCACAAACCCCACCAACAAAGCCCTAAACCGATCTAAGAGGGGGCGCTGAAGCAGCGGGAAGTGCCGCCACCGACTCCACGCCGCCACCCGTCTTCACCGACACCGCGCCGCCGCCAACTAGGGCTGCCTCACCGACGCCATGGCTTCCAGCTCCTCCAAGCCCGATGGTCAGACATTCCATTCCCCCCCCTCTCTCTCTAGTTCAAGTTCTAGGATGAATTACCTGTTTTCCTAAGAAGTTACCCTCTAATCTACACCTAGATGATCCTATTGTAAGACTAATAGGATTCCCTAAGTTGCATCAATGGTATCAGTTAGCCAGTCCTTTCGTGTAGATCTAGTAGGGGAAGCATTTAGAAGGAGATGAATTGCATGAACGGATCAAATCGGCCCTAAACCTAACCCTAACCCTAGAAGGGAAAAGACGAAGAGGGGAACCTACCTGGTCCTCTCGTCGTCGTAGACACCGCCACCACGCAGGAGGAGACCGCACCGCCGTTTCGCCGGCGCATGGGAAGCAACCCAAGCCGCCGCTCATCGCCGCGCTGAGAGAAGGAGAGGGGCACCACCACAAGCCCTCTCGACAGTGGCACGCTCGCCCTCGGGCGAACACGCGAGCCAGCGAGGGGGCCTACGATGGCGCCAGCCCTCCTTCCTCTGGCTGCCTCGGGTGGCCGCCGCTGCGTTGCTGCTACTGCGCTAAGAGAAGGAGAGGGGCGAAATGGAGTTAGGGTTTGGAGAGGTGACGATGAGTGAGGGTTTTGTTCTACCGATCTCGACGGACAGCCGTCGGATCCGATTCGATGGTCAGTGTTCACTGGACCGGCATCCGGAACCAGGCGAGGAGGCAGATTCCCGACCTAGGCCCAGGTTGCCGCCTAGGCGTGGGGCAACGTAGTGCGCGTGAATGGGCCTTGGGCCATTATCTCCCCGGGCCGAATACAAAGTAAAGTTTTTGAATTTTGTTTTATTCTTTTTTAGAAGCAATTTTGATGTTTTTTGGCTTAAATTTAATCTCTATTCAATTTGAACCAACGGGATAAATTGTCAAGAGAGTAGATAAGTACATAGGGATGCTTCTGATGAAGAATTATTATTTTTCAAGAATTTTTTTATGTTTCCGCTGCTATGATTTTGTTTATCCTCTAATTAAATTGAAACCAACGGAAAAATGTTAATTGGAGGAGTAGTTATATTTGTTTAAGTTAAATTATGGTATTGTTATTTTTCTGACCAATGTTGATGATATTAATACTGTAAGTTTATTTATGAGTTTTATGCATTAGTTCTATTTGTGCCCAACAGTGATGTAGAATTAATGTAGAAGAATGTTATATTTATCATATTGCTATTTTCTAACCAAAGTTGATGATAGTAATATTATAATTTTTTATTTATGAGTTTTATACATTAGTTCTATTTCTGCCCAACGGTGATGTAGAGTTAATGTAGAAGTACATTGCATGTTTTAATTTTACCAACATTAAATTACGGTAAGCAATTATTATGTTAAATGTTTCTCACTTTCTCTGACGTTGTTTTCAGGATATAACCCAATGATGTTTATCTCGTCCATTCCACGTCTCAATGGAAGCAACTACAATGTATGGCAAGAGAAGCTTTAGATAGCACTTGCGCTGTCAGATAATGATCTAGCACTTATCTCTTCGTGTCCCACTGAGCCTGAGGACCCAGTGAGAGAAAAAAATGAGACTGATGCAGCTTTCGCTACTCGGCAGCGTGACCATGCATCAGTGAGAATGAAGTACGACCTTGATCGTACGAAGTGGGATAGTTCAAACCACAAGTGTTTGATGGTGATTAAGGGCTCCATTGAGGATCCAATAAGGGGATCAATCCTAGAATGTACCACCGCCACTGAGTATCTCAAGAAGATGGAGAGTCAGTTCACTGGCTCTTCAAAGGCTTATGCAAGCACTCTTATTAAGAAGTTAGTCAATGAGAAATACACTAGTTGAGGGATAAGAGAGGACATATTGAGGATGGGCAACAGAGCATCCAAGCTCAAACCAATGGACTTGGCGCTCAAGGATGAGTTCCTAATTCATTTGATTTTTGCATCTTTGCCCAAAGAGTATGAGACTTTTGTTGTTAATTATAACTTACAGCCAGATAAGTGGGACATTGAGAAGCTCATTGCCATGTGTGTGCAAGAAGAGGAGAGGCTTAAGAGCTCACATGGTGACTCCATCAACCATGTGAAGGACAATAAAAGGAAGAACTTTAACAATAAGAAAGACAAACCACAAGGGAAACCTCAGTGGGACAATAGCTCCTCTTCTAAGTCATAAGAAAAGGCCCCACAGAAAGATCACCTTCAGAAATCCAACTATGTTCAAGTAGACAAGGACACCTACAAATGGTGCAAGAAGACTGGACACTACCAGAAGGATTGTCCAGAGTTCCTAAAGCACCTGATGAGAAAAGGTGAGGACATTACTACATTTATAGATGAGTCCTTGTATTTAAGTTATCCAAAATCTACTTGGTGGATTGATTCAGGTGCAACTATTCATGTTGCAAATTCATTATAGGGATTCCATACGAGGAAGACCATGTAAAGAGGAGAAAGACACATTAAGGTAGCAAATGGAGACAAAGCTGAAGTTAAAGCCATTGGAATTAAATGATGGCTTTGTACTTAAGCATACAGATGTCCTTTATATATCCTCTTTGCATAGAAACTTAATAAGTGTTTCACGTTTAGACGATGATGGATTTGATTGCATTTTGGTAATGGCCAATGTAAGATTATGTTTAATCATAAGTGTGTTGGTCTTGCCTTCCGATAAGACAAGCTTTATTTGTTATCACTTTATGAGAATGTGAATGTTGTGAGCACTATGAATGAGAATGCCTCCTCATCTATGAATGTAAGAAATAAGCGGAAGAGAATTCATGATGTATCATCGAAATTATGGCACTGTTATTTAGGCCATATTTCGATGGGGAGAAGAGAACGATTGATAAAGAAATCAATTCTTCCGCCATTAGAATTTTTAGATTTAGAACAATGCATTGATTGCATTAAAGGAAAGTATGTTAAGAAAATAAAGAAAGACGGCAAACGAAGCATAGGAATTTTGGAAATAATTCACATGGATATTTGTGGTCCATTTCCTGTGAAAAGTGTGGATGGTTATGATTCATTTATAACATTCACAGATAATTATTCTCGCTATAGCTATATTTATCCAATTAAAGAAAGATCAGAAGCATTGGATAAATTTAAGATATTTAAGGCCGAAGTAGAAAATCAGCACAATTTAAAGATTAAGGTAGTAAGATCTGACCATGGGGGGAGTACTACGGTCGACATACCCCATATGGCCAAGTTCCTAGACCTTTTACAAAGTTCTTATAGGAAAATGACATAGTTGCCTAATACTCTACACCGGGTGAGCCTCAATAGAATGGAGTAGCTGAAAGACGCAACCGTACCTTAATAGATATGGTGAGAAGTATGATAAGTTACTCTACTTTACCGATAAGTTTATGTATGGAGGCGTTAAAAACCACCATTCATATTCTTAATCAAGTACTACGCAAGTCGGTGCCCAAAATACCATATAAGTTGTGGACAGGAAGGGAACCCTCACTTAACCACTTACGTGTGTGGGGCTGTCCAGCTGAGGCTAAAGTATTTAACCCAAACATTAGGAAGCTAGACTCCAAGACAATTAGTTTCCATTTCATTTGAAAGGATCAAGATGCCCAAGAGGGGGGTGAATTGGGCTAATTCTAAATTTTCTTGCAATAATCAAATCCTACAGGTTAGCCCAATTAACCCCTTGTGCCTAGAAAAGTGTTTCTAATAAACTAACGCACAACGGACTAGCAATCTATGTTCCAAACTTACTCTAGCATGGCAATTCTATGAATGTAAAGACAAGTATTGAATTGCTCAAAGTAAATAGAGAGAGAGAGAGAGGAACACGGCGATGTTTTGCCGAGGTATCGGAGAATCGCCACTCCCCACTAGTCCTCGTTGGAGCACCCGCGCAAGGGTGTAGCCCCCCCCTTGATCCGCGTAAGGATCAAGTGCTCTCTACGGGTTGATTCTTCGACACTCCATCACGGTGAATCACCCAAAGCCACTCACAACTTGAGTTGGGTCACCCACAAGCTCCGTCGGGTGATCACCAAGCTCCCAATCACCACCAAGCCATCTAGGTGATGGCGATCACCAAGAGTAACAAGCACGAACTCTCACTTGACCGCACGAAGCCTAATGAGAAGATGGATGCACACTTGTCTACTCTTGATTCACTAATGAGGCTACTCTCTTGGATTCACGAATCTCAATCACCTCACTAGGACCTTGCTCTTCTTGGCACTCACAAACATGTTTCTCGGTTGTTGGAATGAGCAAAAGTGACTCCACACACGAGTGGAGCTTCTATTTATAAGGCAGCCTGAAAAACGAACCGTTATGAGCTTCTGCGGGGTGACCGGACGCTCTGGTCATGTTGACCGGACGCTCCGGTCAGTTCAACTCGTAATCTAGTGATAATGTGTTGACCGAACGCTGGTAGGGTCCGGTCACTACTGACCGGACGCGTCCGGTCGCATTAAACCCTTACTAGAACCTTACTATACTAGACCGGACGCTGAACCCCCAGGGTCCGGTCAGTACTGACCGAACGTGTCCAGTCGCAGATTCCCTTCTCTGGAACCTTACTAGAGTCGACCGGACGTTGCCTCTCAGTGTCCGGTCACTTGACCTCTCCAGCGTCCGATCGCACCAAACGTAGACTGCTTGATCAAATGAACTGACTGGACCCTGCGGCCAGCGTCCGGTCGCACCGGAGCCAGCGTCTGGTTAGCATTTGACCCTCCATTCACTTCCAACTCTCAAACATATGTGAATGAAGTTTGCTCCAATGGATCTTAGACATACATAGGAGCTACCTAGAGCTAGTTTTAACAAGTGTGCACCACACCTAACTCACTAGACTCACCTAGGTGAAGCTACCCATCCATACCCCCCTTAATAGTACGGCCAAAGGAAAAACAAAGTCCTAAACTACTCTAAGTGTCTCTCCAACTCCAATCGACACTTAGAACTAGTCATCATTAACCTTGTCGTCCATCCTTTGAAAACCGAAATGATTTCCATCGTAGGGGCATGACAACCTTGTTTGCCCAATAGATCTCCATTACCATGACCTAACTTAATTGCCTCTACAAAACACATGTTAATTATAGTAATCTTGTATTGTCATTAATCACCGAAACCCAACTAGGGGCCTAGATGCTTTCAATCTCCCCCTTTTTGGTGATTGATGACAACACCACCTTGAGTATGTGAAAGAGTGAGGTTTTGTCGGGCTTGGTTCATATAAGCTTTTGTCAATAAGAACAAAAGTGTTAGTCAAGCTTATATGACCCAAGCCAACACAATGTACTCAAAGGATATGAATTAAGCATGAATACGAGAAACAAAGCTCATTTGCATCGGAGTATAAATGCGGAAGCAAAGGCAAATGAGCATAACACAAGTGATATGACATATAAATAATGTAAAGTAGAGAGCACACATGTCATATATCACAATCACGTAGATATCACTATCACATAGATATAATAATATGCATGAAAGTAACACACGAATGCATAATAGTAATAGTGTATCACACAGATAAAACTCCAAATGTATATAATAAGCTAATACTAGATAACTAGCTCCCCCTAAATATCGCTCCCCCTGAGTCTACATACTCGAACCCTCTCCCCTTTTGGCGTCAAACACCAAAACCTAAGGGTCGGTCATCGGGGCTACAGCAGACGAGCCAGGCGCTGAAGTACATGGAGCAAGATGAAACTAGGTGCCATCATCATCTAACCCTGAGCTCTGTACTGACTGACCCTCTGTAGCAGGAAGTGTCGCTGAAGCGATCTAGGTCTGAGCTAGGGCAGGTGCTACCTGCGAAGCTGCTAGAATATCTGTCGTAGGATCTGAGGAGGCGATAGACGAGGGGAGCCTCTGAGTAGTCATGACAACTGGAGCTGCTGTAGAAGGACCGACGGCATGCATATGAGACGGTGTAGGCATGCTGGTCAACTTGCTGAAGGATGCTCCAAGACTCCTAGAGACTGATGTGTTAGGCATAAATAGCGAGGATGATAGATCCGGTGAGAAGCCCATATGATATGGTGTGAACTGCGGGGCAACCACTAGAGAGGACAACCACTGGGACACTTGAACTGTGGGTGAAGCAAAAGGAGCCGAAGGCTGTCCCTGACTCTGAAGCCCACTGAGCTGTACTGCTGGAGTCGTCGTGGCGGTGGCAGGCTGAGCAAGCTGGGGCGAAGGCTGTGGCTGTGGGGCCCTAAGAGCTGTTACTACATGCTACATAAATTCCATGAACTGCTGCTGCATAAGTATCTGCTACTAATGCATCTGCTGCTGCTGCTGCTGCTACCGCTGGAACTCGTCCTGACGAGCTTGAAACTGAGCAAAGTTGGTAGCTGTTTCCTGAGCCTGTCGTGCCTGATCCTGCTGCATCCACTCAAGAATAGCAATCAAGGCGGGGTCCATCTGCGGTGCAGGTGGAGCTGAGCTAGAACTGCCGGTCTCTGCATCATGTCTGCATGGAGGCATCTGAGGAATTGGCTAATAGTCATCATCCGAACTGTCACTAGACTCGGTCATCTCCTGCTGTGCCTCAAGCAGCTCCTCCTCTATAGCGGCTATGCCTCTAATGATCTCGTCCTGCTGAGCTACTAACTCTGGAACATCTGGATGACGACTAGGCTGAGTGGGTGCTTGTGGAGTGCTGTGCCTGATCCTCTGTGCCATGTTATATGCTGGAAACTCTATGGTGGCACCCTTGCACTCTGCAACCATCTCAGGGGTCCGAACTTGCACAGCCTTAAGCATCAGGAAGGTGATCCAATGTGCATATGGGAGCTGCCTACGACCCTTGAAGCCCTCAGCTATAGTATCCTCCATCTCTGATAGAAGGAGGTCCCAAATGTTGAACATGGTCTGCTGCATCAGGGCATTAAGGAGCCAGAGCTATAGGCGAGTCAGACCCTCTCTATATCCCAATCTGGGAAGTAGTGTCCTCCTAATGATAGCCTCTAGCACTTGAGCTATAGGAGTAAGGTCACTAGGATTTCTCCTCGACCCCTCACCAAAAGGCTCCTTGAAGCAATGGCGCACAAGATCAGTAGGGGGCACCAATCCTCCATGAGGATGCCTGGGAGGCTCCTGCTGTCCATAACACACCTAATGCAATCTGATAGGCTGCTCCTATAGCCTCAGTATCTCCCGGGCCCTGAAACTCATCACCCTGTAGTCTCTGCCGTTGAATGCAAAGTGTATGAAGTTGTGCTACGGGTCAACGTAGAGCGAAGCATAAAACTGCCAAACCCAAGATGGCACATACAGTCCAGTTCGGCCAATTAGATCTGACAACCCTGGCAAATATGACAAGTAGGGGCGGATATGCTCTCCGGCTGCTGCAACAATAGACTCTATACTGCATACCCGCTGAGATTTGAACACTGCCCCACTATTGAGATAAGCGTTGTAGAAATCCTCCTGCAGTGGCGTGTAGAAACCCTCTACAGCTCTCTCATCCCTCCTCGGAGGGAACCACACCTCAAACTCAACAAACCTCAGCTGCCGAACCTATCTAGCGGTGGCGGCCCTCAAGTCAAGGTGTACCACTAGAGGTGGACCCTGTGGTCTAGGCGGTGGGCATGAACCCCTGCGCTGTGTAGCTGGCCTCGGTGGAACTATAGCACTGGTATGACCAGAGCAATGTAGCTAGGGTGCCGGCTCGGTCTCCTCAGCCTACTGGCCCTCCTGAGTATCCTAAGCTGGCTAAGGCTCTGCTAGTGGGGGCTGCTGCTGTGGCTGCTGCTGGGGCTCCCCCTGAGGTCAAGGCTCCTCAATAGCCAGTCGACGTCCTACCATCATGACAGTCCCAGGTGGACCACCATGACAATGCTCAGCCTCCTCAACTGCTGCCCTCTATGCTGGTGTGAGCTATGGATCTACAATGACAACACCACTGTGAGCACCACCTCTCTCGGCATGCTCTACTGCCTCAGCGATGACTGCTGCTCTCACTATCTCTGCATCGGGGTACTTGCGCTTCTTAGATGTAACTTGCTTTGTTGCCTTGCCTTTCGGTCCTACAGGCTGGCGAGGCGGGGGCCTCCGATCGTCATCTCCTAGACCACCACCAACATTCTTCGTGCGAGCCATCTGATCTGACAAGAGGATGAACTACCACTGACAAAGATCAACTATCAAACTGACACTCCCGAGGCTTGGCCTCGATCCGTACTCGCGAGCTTGGCTCCGAGTTGACTGACAACTGCCACAAGAACCTCAACGGCACCAACTCACTGCACGATAGAATAGATGGATATACGAATAAATATAATATATCTAATAGATGTGAAAACCCTAGGAAGCAAGCAATGTAGCTATGAAATTGAAGCGACGGGCATGCTACCTGACAATCAGCGAACCGGGAAAAGAAGAGACGTCACGCGGGAAACCTCAGAACCGACTAGGGTAAGGGTAGATCCAAAGCCCTGAATGTGATTTGAAATCAGTGCATTGCAACTTGATCTAGGTCACAAGCAAATCAAATTGGGAGCAAAGGCCTGGCCTTACCAGCGAATGAGGAGGCATAGGCTAGGGCTTGGATGGCGCTCGGTGCTTGGGATCAGACGGTGCTACGCGGCTGTAGTGACGAGCGTTCGGCGCAACGCTAGAGGAGGCGAGGCTCCGGTGGCGCGAGGTGCTCGGCGGCGTGGAAGGGCTGTGGCGGCGGCGGTTCAGCGCGGGACAGCGGCGGCGAGGTTGCAGGAGTTGCTGCGGTGAGCTGGCGGCGGCTCGGGCTAGGGCTAGGCGGCAGAAAATGGGGTCAGGTCAGGAGTACGTGATGGCTCAGTTAAAAGAGGACCCCCAACGCAACAGAATAGGAAACGGAAGAAGAGTCCTGATGCCGCACGAGATCCACTGACCGGACGCTCCGGTGGTAGCGACCGAACGCTTACCACCCAGCGTCCGGTCGATTCCAGAGAGGTCCAAATCCTCTAGAATCACGACCGGACGCACCCGGTGGTCCATGACCGGACGTAGGCAGGGTTCGGTCAGCTCAGCCTGATTCTCCTTCAAACGACCGGACGCTGGATCCCTTCCTGACCGAACGCACAAACGCAGCGTCTGGTCACTCCTTCAGCAGCAGTTCACCTCCTGTGAACTAACTGGACACTGGACAACAGCGTCCAGTGGTCCTTTTCCAGCAAATCTTCAAAGTTCTTTCGCGCTGCCTGTTCCCAATCAAGTCCCAACTTGAATAAGATCCAAATAAACACCAATTGGGACTGATGTGAGTGACCTCTCTCAAACCCTCATATTTTTCAAGATATGTTGCCTTAGGCTATAATTCTTTTTAAGAAAATAGGCAATAAGAGGGCAAATGGAACAAAACGACAAAACAACATTCATGCATATGCAATACTTGTATGTAAATCTAGTTGCTTGTCAAGTTTGATCCAAGGTTAAGCTTCTTCACATGCTTTTCGGCGGTTATCTTAACCATGTTAGACAAGCCTATATGCATTGCCAAAAATTTAAACATGTTGTATATTACAATGAATGCAAGGGACAACACAAGCTCAATTTTTAGTGAAGTTGCTAAAGTCAAGTACATTGAGCTCATTCCGCAATCTACAAAATGTAGCCTCATCTAGCGGTTTAGTGAAGATATCCGCTAATTGATCTTTGGTTCTTACACCTTCTAGTGATATATCATTTTTAGCAACATGATCTCTTAGAAAGTGATGACGGATATCTATGTGCTTGGTGCGAGAGTATTGAACCGGATTATTTGCAAGTTTTACCGCACTTTCATTGTCGCACAAAAGAGGTACCTTTTCTAGAACTACACCATAGTCTAGCAAAGTTTATTTCATGTATAAAATTTGTGCACAACAAGCACCCGCAGCAATGTATTCCGCTTCGGCGGTGGACAAAGCCACACTATTTTGTTTCTTGGAGGACCAAGACACAAGTGATCTACCAAGCAAATGGCACCCTCTGGATGTGCTCTTTCTATTAACTTTGCAACCGGCATAATCCGAATCAGAATAGCCAACTAATTCAAATATAGCTCCTTTGGGATACCAAAGGCCAATGCTTGGTGTGTGCTTAAGGTACCTAAGGATTTGTTTTATGGCTATTAAATGTGTTTCCTTAGGATTAGCTTAAAATCTAGCACATATACACACACTAAACATGATGTCGGGCCTAGATGCGGTTAAATATAACAAGCTACCAATCATAGAACGGTAGAGAGTTTGATCAACCGGGTTACCTCCCTCATCTAGGTCGAGATGTCTATCGGTAGGCATTGGTGTCTTGATTGGCTTACATTCATCTATCTTGAATCTCTTGAGAAGATCTTTAGTGTATTTCTCTTGAGAGATGAAGATGCCTTCTTTCATTTGCTTGACTTGAAAACAAAGAAAGAATGTAAGCTCACCAATCATGGACATCTCGAACTCCTTCGATATCAATTCACCAAATTCTTTGCATGAGTCTTCATTTGATGATCCAAAGATGATATCATCAACATATACTTGACAAATGAAGATATGCCCATCAAGCTTCTTGGTGAATAGCGTGGTATCGACCTTCCCAATGGTGAAGCCCTTCTCAATGAGGGAGTCCCGAAGGCACTCATACCAAGCTCTTAGAGCTTGCTTAAGCCCATATAGTGCCTTGGACAACCTATAAACATGATTAGGATATCTAGGGTCTTCAAACCCGGGAGGTTGATCAACATAGACTAGTTCATTAATAAAGCCATTTAAAAATGCACTTTTCACATCCATTTGATATAGTTTCATTTCATGATGTGATGCATATGCAAGTAGGATACGGATGGCTTCTAATCTTGCAACCGGTGCAAAGGTTTCTCCAAAATCCAAACCTTCAACTTGAGAGAACCCCTTTGTCACTAGTCTTGCCTTGTTCCTCACAACAACACCTTGATCATCTTGCTTGTTGCGGAACACCCACTTTGTTCCAATGACTCTTGCACCTTTTGGTTGCTCTTCAAGAGTCCAAACTTCATTGCGAGTGAAGTTGCTCAACTCTTCATGCATGGCATTGATCCAATCCAGATCTTTAAGAGCTTCTTCTACCTTGGTAGGCTCATAGCAAGAGACAAAAGAGTGATAAGCAATAAATGAAGCAAGTTTTTGAGATCGAGTCATTACACCCTTTGATGGACTCCCTATGATGAGATCTTGTGGATGATCTTGTAGGAGAGGTATATTTCTTCTATTGACCACTTGAGGAGGCGGTTGTGGAGCATCAACATCTTGTGCTTGTACCACCATTTGCTCATGGGGGATATGAGTATCTTCATTTTCTTCTCTCCCATCTTTTTCACCATCTTGTGGCACACTTGATGAAGAAGGTTGATCAATGATTTGTACATCATCTTCATCATCTTTTGGCTTGATATCTCCAACCAGAATGTTCTTCATAGCCTCCCTCAATGGTTCATCACCTACATCATCAAGATTCTCATGTGCTCCTTGGGAGCCATTAGATTCATCAAATTCCACATCATATGTTTCTTCAACCAAGCCGGTGGCATGATTAAATACTCTATATGCTTTGGACTTTGATGAGTAACCGATAAGAAAACCAATATCACAATGTCTTTGGAACTTCCCTAGGTATTGCCACTTCTTGTAGATGTAGCATTTGCAACCAAACACCCTAAAGAAGGAGACGTCCGGCTTCTTCCCATTGAGCAACTCATAAGGTGTCTTGCCAAGGAACTTTTGAAGGAATAGGCGGTTGGATGCATAACATGCGGTGTTGATTGCTTCCGCCCATAGAGCTTCAGGGGTGTTGTACTCATCTAGCATTGTCCTTGCAAGAGTGATCCAAGTCCAGTTGTTCCTCTCAACTACACCATTTTGTTGAGGAGTATAAGTTGTGGAGACTTAATGCTTGATCCCAACTTCATCACAATAAGTTTCAATGTTTGTGTTGTCAAATTCTTTTCCGTTGTCACTTCTTATCTTCTTGAGCTTCACTTCAAATTCATTTTGAGCTCTCTTAGCAAACTTCTTGAAGCAAGATGCAACTTTGAATTTGTCATGAAGAAAGAATACCCATGTATACCTTGAATAGTCATCAACAATCACAAGACAATAGAGATTCCCTCCCAAACTCTTGTATGTTGTTGGTCCAAATAAATCCATGTGTAGAAGTTCAAGCACTCTTGTGGTTGACATGAAAGCTTTGGTTGGATGAGTATTTGTAACTTGCTTGCTGGCTTGACATGCACTACAAAGCTTGTCCTTCTCAAACTTCACATCCTTCAACCCTCTCACCAAATCATTCTTCATAAGCTTCTTGAGTGAGCTCATCCCAACATGAGCAAGTCTTCTATGCCATAGCCACCCAAGTGTTGTTTTGGTGAATAGGCAAGTCTTCAAATTTGCATCTTTGGAGGTGAAGTCCACTAGATATAAGTTGTTGTATCTAAATCCATTGAATATCACTTGATTGTCATCTACCTTGGATACAACAACCTCCTTCTCGGTGAACAAGCATCGGAAGCTAAGATCACACAATTGTTCAACAGATAGCAAGTTGAAGCTCAATGAAGCAACATAGAGCACATTGGAGATGGAATGATCATTTGATATTGCCACTTTGCCCAATCCTTTGACCTTGCCCTTTGAGTTATCTCCAAATGTTATTTTCTCTTATCCATCTACCTCTTCATCTAGTGAGGTGAACATACGAGGATCACCGGTCATATGTTGAGTGCAACCACTATCAATAACCCAATGACTTCCACCGGTCTTGTAGTTCACCTACACACAAGAGATTCAAGCTTTAGAAATCCAAACTTGTTGAGGGCCCTTAACCTTCTCAACAAGTGACTTAGCCACCCAAATCTTCTTAGGCCTATTCTTGTTGGGGGGACCTAAGAACATGACTTTCATCTTCCCACTAGAGTCCTTTCTAAGCATGTAGTGAGCATTAAAGGCAAAGGGTCTAGCATGCTTGGGCAAGGGTTGTGGCGGTGGAGTTTGGCACTCATGAGCAAAATAGCCTTCTTGTCCACACTCAAAACATTTCTTTGGCTTTGGCTTTGGCTTTGGCTTTGATTGTTGTTGTTGAACTTGAGCCTTCTTCTTCTCTACACTTGCCACATATCCAATGCCACTTCTATCCATCTTTATGATGATGTTCATGAGTAGCTCACTTTGGAGATGCTTGCCTCTTGCAAACTTGCTCAATCCAATCTTGAGATGCTCTTTCTCCAACTTGAGCTTCTTATTTTCTTCCTTTAGAGCATCATCTTTCTTCTCTTCCTTGAGCTTCTTGTTTTCTTCTTTGAGCTTCTCATTTTCAAGAATCAACTCTTTGTCATGATCAAGAGTTTCTATCACAATGGTGTTGTGGCTTTTCATTTCTTCAAGATCTTTCATGAGCTTCTCATTTGTGTTCTTGAGCTTGACATATTCATCATAGTCATTGCACTCAACCACTTGCTTGCCTTTGCCACTAGATCCTTGCTCAATGCTCTCATCAATCAAATCATCACATGATGTAGCTATATCAATCTTAACAACATGGTTAGTAGCATCATGTGGCTCATTTGGTAGGAATTCTTGAGCAATGACAAGAGTATCATGATTGATCTTAAGAGTTGTATACTCATCTTTTAGCTTGTTGTGACTAGTGATGAGCTCATTGTGCACCCACTCAAGTTTATCACGTTTATCTTTAAGCTCTTTCTTAGAAGATTTGACCTCCTTGAGTTTGGATGATATAGCATCATTAGTTTCTCTAAGCTCATCATTAGCCTTTTCCAATGTATCGCACTTAGCTAAGAGTGAATCATTTTTAGCATCAAGCTTTTCATTTGTAGCTCTACTCTTTCTAATGATCTTAGTGTATTTTCTTAGTATTTTGACAAGATCATCATATGTAGGTGAATCATCATCATCGCTATCGCTGCCATCATCACTAGCTTGCTCATCATCACTATTATCATTATTCTTAGTTACCTTGCGTTCACCCTTGGCCATAAGGCATAGGTGTGTAGAAGATGATGGCGATGGTGGCGGTGAAGATTCAAGATCAATAGCAATGGCAGCCACCTTCTCATTGTCACTATCATCATCGGATGATCCACTTGATGAATCAATATCCATGAGCCAATCACCAACAATGTAGGCCTTTTCACTCTTCTTCTTCTTATAGAAGTCCCTCTTTTTGCCATCTCTGTGGTGGTGAAGATTCAAGATCAATAGCAATGGCGGCCACCTTCTCATTGTCACTATCATCATTGGATGATCCACTTGATGAATCAATGTCCGTGAGCCAATCACCGACAATGTAGGCCTTTCCACTCTTTTTCTTCTTCTTGTAGAAGTCCCTCTTTTTGCCATCTCTCTTCTTGTATGGCTTGTTCTTTTTCTTCTCATCTTCATCTTCATTACTTGAGTCATCTTTCTTGCCCTTGTTCTTGTTCTTGAACTTGTCTTTCTTGGGCTTTGTGCATTGATGAGCTAGATGGCCAAGTTCACCACAATTGTAGCAATCCATCTCGGAGATTGGCTTTCTTCTTGCCATCAAACTTGATGCCACTCTTGTTTAGCTTCTTTAGCATCTTGGCGGTCTTCTTCACCATGAGAGCAAGACTTTCTTTATCATCTTCTTCATCACTTGAGCTCTCATACTCAAGTCTTGCTTTGCCCTTATCTTGGCTAGCTTTGAATGCTAAGTCCTTCTCTTTCTTCTTTGTAGAGGATGAGCCATCTTGTGGCATGATGTGCATGTACATCTCATGAGCATTGATCTTTCCTAAGATTTGTGTCGGTGTAGCGGCGGAAAGATCACCTTGATGTAGCACGGTCACAATGTGCCCATATTTGTCAATGGGGAGGACACTCAAGATCTTTCTCACAATGTCGGATGGTGACATTTGAGTAAGTCTAAGCCCATTAACTTCCTCTACAAGAACATTTAAACGAGAATACATCTCATTAGCACTTTCTTTGGGAAGCATTTCAAATGAATTTAGCTTTTTAATCACAAGATGATAGCGTTCATCACGCTCACTCTTGGTTCCCTCATGGAGCGCACAAACGTCCGACCATAGTGCATGGGCGTCTTTGTGGTTCCTTACACGGTTGAACACGTCTTTGCAAAGGCCTCTAAAGATGGTGTTGCGAGCCTTTGCATTCCATTTTTCATAATTAACCTCATCGCCTTGTAGGTTAGTAGCATCCCAAGGTTTTGGGAAGTCTTGTGAGGCGGCTCTAAGAATACCAACATCTAGAGCTTCTAAGTACGCCTCCATGTGGATTTTCCAATATGGAAAGTCATCTCCCTCAAAGATAGGAGGACGAGGCTTTGATACCAATTGAAAGGATCAAGATGCCCAAGAGGGGGGGTGAATTGGGCTAATTCTAAATTTTCTTGCAATAATCAAATCCTACGGTTAGCCCAATTAACCCCTTGTGCCTAGAAAAGTGTTTCTAATAAACTAACGCACAACAGACTAGCAATCTATGTTCCAAACTTACTCTAGCATGGCAATTCTATGAATGTAAAGACAAGTATTGAATTGCTCAAAGTAAATAGAGAGAGAGAGGAACACGGCGATGTCTTGCCGAGCTATCGGAGAGTCGCCACTCCCCACTAGTCCTCGTTGGAGCACCCGCGCAAGGGTGTAGCTCCCCCTTGATCCGCGCAAGAATCAAGTGCTCTCTATGGGTTGATTCTTTGACACTCCGTCACGGCGAATCACCCAAAGCCGCTCACAACTTGAGTTGGGTCACCCACAAGCTCCGCCGGGTGATCACCAAGCTCCCAATCACCACCAAGCTGTCTAGGTGATGGCGATCACCAAGAGTAACAAGCACGAACTCTCACTTGACCACGCGAAGCCTAATGATAAGATGGATGCACACTTGTCTACTCTTGATTCACTAATGAGGCTACTCTCTTGGATTCACGAATCTCAATCACCTCATTAGGACCTTGCTCTTCTTGGCACTCACAAACGTGTTTCTCAGCTGTTAGAATGAGCAAAAGTGACTCCACACACGAGTGGAGCTTCTATTTATAAGGTAGCCTGAAAAACGAACCGTTATGAGCTTCTGCGGGGTGACCGGACGCTCCGGTCGTGTTGACCGGATGCTCCGGTCAGTTCAACCCGCAATCTAGTGATAATGTGTTGACCGAATGTTGGCAGGGTCCGGTCACTACTGACCAGACGCGTCCGGTCACATTAAACCATTACTGGAACCTTACTATACTAGACCGGACGCTGAACCCCTAGGGTCCGGCCAGTACTGACCGGATGCGTCCGGTCGTAGATTCCCTTCTCTGGAACCTTACTAGAGTTGACCGGACGCTGCCTCTCAGCGTCCGGTCACTTGACCTCTCCAGCATCCGGTCGCACCAAACATAGACTGCTTGATCAAATGAACTGACTGGACCCTACGGCCAGCGTCTGGTCGCATCGGAGCCAGCGTCCGGTCAGCATTTGACCCTCCATTCACTTCCAACTCTCGAACATATGTGAGTGAAGTTTGCTCCAATGGATCTTAGACATACATAGGAGCTACCTAGAGCTAGTTTTAACAAGTGTGCACCACACCTAACTCACTAGACTCACCTAGGTCAAGCTACCCATCCATACCCCCCTTAATAGTATGGCCAAAGGAAAAACAAAGTCCTAAACTACTCTAAGTGTCTCTCCAACTCCAATCGACACTTAGAACTAGTCATCCTTAACCTTGTCGTCCATCCTTTGAAAACCGAAACGATTTCCATCATAGGGGCATGACAACCTTGTTTGCCCAATAGATCTCCATTACCATGACCTAACTTAATTGCCTCTACAAAACACATGTTAGTCATAGTAATCTTGTATTGTCATTAATCACCGAAACCCAACTAGGGGCCTAGATGCTTTCATCATTGGCTATCTAGATAAGTCAAAAGGTTACCGTTTCTACCGACCTAACAAACATACGAAGTTTGTAGAAACAAGACATGTGGTGTTCTTGGAGGATGAGATGGTTAGGGGGAGTATGGTAGCACGAGAAATTAACCTTGAGGAGAAGTAGGTATACGTACCCACTCTAATGGTTCAGGAGCCATATTTCTCGTTACATGTTGCTGCTGCACCAATAGTATAGGACACTATAATGACAACACCTGTTGTTAGTTATCTTGTGGTAACAATAAATGAACATGAGGAACCTGTCCTTCAGGATCTTATAGAGCCTATTGTCGCACATGAAGAAGAACAACAACAGCCCCATATGGAACAAGCGCCAACTAATGAGGCCCCTAGAAGGTCTCAAAAATCTAGAAAACCAGCCATTCCTGATGACTACGAAGTCTATGATTGTGAAGAATTTCAAATGGAGGGTGATCCCACCTCATTTGAAGAAGCCATGAAAAGCGCTCACTTGTCGAAGTGGCTTGAAGCCATGCAAGTTGAAATAAGATCAATGAGTACCAACGGTGTTCAGGATTTAGAAAAAAATCCTAAAGGAGCCAAGATAGGAGGCTGTAAATAGGTTTACAAAACTAAATATGACTCCAAAGGGAATGTGGAAAGATTTAAAACATGACTTGTGGCAAAAGGCTTTATGCAAAGAGAAGGAATAGATTACAATGAGGCATTTTCTTTAGTCTCATGTAAGGATTCTTTTAGAATCATAATGGCGTTAGTGGTACACTATGATTTAGAATTACATCAGATAGATGTAAAGACGACTTTCCTTAACGGGGATTTAGATGAAAATGTTTATTTGGCACAACCAAAAGGTTTTGTCATGAAAGAAAAAGAATGTATGGGATGTCGTCTAAAAAAATCCATTTATGGATTAAAACAAGCCTCTAGACAGTGGTATTTAAAGTTTGATGGAACGATAAGAAAGTTTAGGTTTAAAGAGAATGTAGAGGACAATTGCATTTATATAAAGTTCAAGAATGGGAATTTTTTTCCTAATCCTGTATGTGGATGGCATCTTACTCGCTAGTAGTGATGTTAATCTACTACTGGAGACGAAGAAGTTCTTGTCCTCAAATTTTGACATGTAAGATCTCGGTGAAGCTTCGTTCGTTTTAGGAATAGAGATTCACCGAGATAGAAGAAAGGGGGTTTTAGGATTATCACAAAAGGCATACTTAGAAAAGGTTCTAAAGAAATACAGTATGCATGCATGTAAGCCTTCACCTGCTCCTATAGTCAAGGGCGATGGTTTTGGGGAATTCTAATGTCCTAGGAACCAATATGAGATCGATCGAATGAAAGTTGTTCCATATGCTTCAGCTGTGGGAAGCTTACAGTATGTTCAAGTATGTACATGCCCTGACTTAGCTTTTGTTACCGAGACACTTGGCAGATATCAGAGTAATCCAGGAATAGATCACTGGAGAATGGTAAAGAAAGCTTTACGTTATTTACAAGGCACAAAAGGCCTCATGCTAACATATAGAAGATCTGATTCTATACATATAGAGGGGTATTCAGATTTAGACTTTGTGGGAGATGTAGATGACAGAAAATCCATATCAGGCTATGTATTTACGCTCGTAGGGGGAGCTATATCATGGAAAAGCTCCAAGCAAACCATCACTACATCATCCATGATGTATGCCGAGTTTGTAGCATGTTATGAGGACATGGGACATGTGAACTGGCTAAAGATATTTATGCCCGGGTGTGGTAGAACCGCCCGAAATAGCACGCTTCTAGAGATGCTCATCTTCCACCAGACACTAAGCACCCCGAGAGCTGGCTACATCGGACAGTTTTCGTCGAGCACACCACAAGGGAGAACTTGAATAATCCACGTTTTTCCTTCAGGATCCTATAATGAGAACAAGTTTACAATACTTAGTCCATTTCATACAACAAGAGTTCTTAGAAATACATTATTACAATACTAAGTTCAGAGTGCGGAATTTAAACAGTGGAATTACAATAAACATCTAACGGTAGAATACAAGGATCCGTCTGTTCCCACCAGAAGAATCCTCTACACAACAGCTACTCTTCAAACTACACCTGCAATAGGGGTAAATAAACCCTAAGTACATAATGTACTTGCAAGACTTACCTGACTAGTGGGAATAATTTCCCGACTCCAAAGGATATGATAAGCTTTATGGTTTGCTTGGTTTCCATTTTGTGGAAAGCAATACTAGTAGTGAATCCTTATGTATGTTTCTTATTAGCAGTCATGATTAGTTCATTATCTAACTATTCTATGTAAGCACCTATTCTACTTTCAAGCAAGAGTTGAGCAAACAGATCCATTTCACCATCTTTCATCTTCCAGTTCTTACTATGGTGCTAAATTATAAACAAGTGCTACTGAATTACCCAACGATTCATGAATCAATGTGCCCAACTAGGTACCATGAAACACATGCCCCGCTTGTACCCCAGGCACAAGCAGGACAAACCCATCACTCTCCTGTCAAGGGGTCTAGGTCCCCATCCAAACTTGGACTCCAAGCCCCCACACCTGAGTCCTGGACTTAGTGTGGTGCTTAGACCTCCACCATCCCCATCTCTAATCAGTCAGTCTAGAAAGAGCCAAAACCCACGACAAGATAGCAATGAGCCTTCCCTACTCCCATAAACAAGTATGTGCTCAGGATAATAAATCTGTGACCTGACTAGAATCTAATGCAACGACCGGTCCTTAACTGATACGGACAGAGAAAATAGTGTAACCAAGCTATGCCCCGTTGGTCGCAGGACACAATCTATTAGACCCACCAATACCCATACCATATCCCTACTGGTCTCCATTTCTTTTCACCATTTTATCATGAGAGTGATAATAATAATCACCTATTGATGTGACCATGCCAGCGTTGACCACCTCGGTGAGCTCTCCGACCACCTCAGCGACCTCTCCGACCACCTCGGCGACCTCTCCGACCACCTCGGCGACCTCTCCGACCACCTCGGTGACCTCTCCGACCACCTCACCAGCTGATACACCACTCCAAGTCCCTACTAGACCAATCACCCGTAGCCACGCCCAAAAGATACAGCAAGAGGTGCACGCGCTACTTTGTGAATTTTAATTAAACATTGATGGTAATTTCGAGCTACCTAAGTCATGCATGTTGTTATTACTCAAGTTCTACGAGAAGGAAGACAAGGATACATCAAGGATGGATTAGAGAGAAGAGCTATGTTCGAGTCAATCCAGCATGGCGTCTGACCAGTTTTAGTGAAGACTGCTCCGAAGCTCAATAGTCTACATGAAGCTAAAGATCCCGTGCAAAACTAAAGGAGTTATGACCAAAACATTAAAGACTGCACAGAAGCCCAGAAGACGCGTGGAAACTGAAGACCACCTCGTGAATGCTCTAGGCCGTTGACCTTCCACCTCCCAACCTGGCTTCTTCCATTCACATCTATCTTAGAGACTTCTCATAGTATAAATATTACCTCTAGGCTACTAGAAAAGGACTTTTGATGATTTGATAATCCCAGTGATATTACAGCCGAGCTGCCAAGTGTTTACTCAAACCCTTGTTCTTCCTTGTTCTTCCTAGACTTGTGAAGAGATTCCTCTGGAATCCACTAGTTCATGCTCTGCGGGTTCTAGTACGGCTGCCCTGCCTTGTGTGGATTAGCTCCAGTTGTGGTTCTGCGGTCGTTCGGAGATCGAGTCGAAGTCTTCATGGTTTCGATGTCTCTCTCCCCATCGCTTGGTCGCATCCAACCTTGGTCAGGTATAAAGCTAGTTACTCCACTGTTCTTTAGCAAATTATCCTTTTATCCCCACTGCCTTATTGCAAGTTATCTTTATCATGACCTACTGACGTGAAGATCAGGCCAACTCCTGTACTAAAATAGTTCAGTACCTATCACCTATTGTGAGTAACGACAGGTTACTCACGCTACCAAAAAACCAAAGCATAGCAGCTACTCAACCTAAGCTAGTTGGACTCATAGGTAGGTATATCTACGCATGTAGTTTCAATATAATTCCTATAACATAAATGCACATCATATATATATTTCCAGTTATTATTCAAAATAAGGGTTATGTACTAGGGATTGCCTTGGGCAGGCGTGGTGTCAGCTCAGTCAGTCAGTGGTGGCTCTAGGACCTCCTCCTGCATGAGAATCTCCTCCTCATACTCTTCAATCACCTCCTCAAACTCATGATCTCCGATAGTCACGATCTCCACCAACTCATTCTCTATATGCATGCGATGATGATGCAACACTTAGCATTAAGGCAACAACAACTCTTAAAATAAGAATACACATGGTAAACTACTAAGCTAGCTCTAGTGACTAGGATACTAAGCTAACTATCATCTTCATCAAGTAAAGTGTTGGGTTCAACTAACAAACACCTAGCTTTACAAATGAAGAATATATCTTTATTTCTACTAATGATTTAATGTATATTTGAAACAAAGAGCATTTAACTACCCTTATGTTAAGTCTATTCTACAACCACAAAAATTATAGTGAGCACATAATAATACAATGAAGCTACTATAAAATTTTCAAAGATAAACCTATCACCATTCTACCACAAAAATTCCTACAATTATTTAACCTAATCATATTAAGCACTCTCAAATGATTCAATAGCCACTGGTATCAACAAATATGTATATGAACTAACTACACTAATAGATAGAGCACAATTTTAGAAACCTAACAAAATTGGTTTCATAATTTTTGGACATCTACAGAATTTGCTATAATTTTCCAAAGATCAGCTCAAAACTAAATCAGAAAAACATTTGCTAATTCGTTGGAAAAAGGAAAACCAATTCTCACACGGCCCATCCGCGCGCCCCACACGTGCACGCACACGCGGCCCATAGGCGTGGCCCACGTGAAGCAGGCCCACGCACGAGGCGGCCCGCGGCGGAAAGTCCCGCATGTGTCAATGTTTTTTTTTGCAAAAGAGACCTTGCATTTCCCCCAAATTGCAACCAAGGACCAACACTATTTTACTTACTCACAGACCCTCTCACTTAACCCCCAGCCTTTCTCTAATTTACCCATGCGCACGCGGTGGCTTAGTGCACGGCGGCACGGTGAGCGGTGGCCTAGCACGGCTGCGCCGGCCACCTAGGGCCGCCATTGGCCTAACGGTCGGACCGGCCTCCATCCTCGGTTCAACCAGCTACACCTAGCGGTAGCGCGGGCCAGCAGGACATGCTAGAGCTGGCCACAATGATACGCGGTCATCCGCATCGGTGGCGCGACTGCCCCGACGAACTCAAGTATCAATGAACCCATCTAGCTAGCGAGTGAGCATTAACAGGCTACCGTGAGCCTAGTTGCGATGACCATTAGCGAAGAGAGTGGAGGAGAGGAGCTGGCCATGTGTAGCCGAGCCATGCGGCGGTGCACCATGGCGACATGGTCGTGTCAGTGGTGTGGTGGAGCTGGCAGCGACTAAGCTGAGGCACGCATGATGAAGAGGAAGGCAAGGCACACCTACTAGCATGGGCAATTGGGTTCAGGTGGAGGGATGGGAGGTCTTCCCTCGGTCATGGCTACGACGTGGCCTTAACAGCGCATCAGCGGGAAGACACCAAATTGGCGCCTGGCTGGGCCATCATCAAGGCGGTACGGGGTCGGGCGACAAGGAGACATGAGGGCGGAGGTGTGGATGAGTCAAATTGAATAGAGGTGTCCTTTCTCTGGCACACTCATGGGCAAAAGGCGGCGGCGGCGGTAGAGAGATGGGAGACAGAGCGAGGATGGTAGAATGTGGCTAGGGATTTGCTATGACATGCCTTGGCGGGAGGCGGTTGATGTAACCATAGTGACCTAGTCTAGCCACTAGCAAACGAGCATGCACGTGTTCATGCTGGTCTGGCCCGTGCATCGTAGCGCCATCAATGGCGTGACGATGGCGGGTGCAACCACGTGCACGGAATCAAACCGGGCCAGGGCGCAGAGCATTGTGGCGCAGACACGAGTGCAGGGGTGATGGCAGCTACAGTACACGTGTCGTGAGGCACGACGTACTTGGCAGCACGGCAGCACAGCACGGCCGTGCAACAGCAGCGGCGGCCTCACACGACAGTGCCCATTGCTATTCCCATGGCACACGGCTAGCCCAACGCAGCAACATGTGGGCGCACGTGAGGCGCACCGATCCGGCGACGTCAACCACTAACGCGCGGTGACCGCGCCCACGTGGGGGAAACAAACCAAAAACATGTTGTGCACGGATTTTAAAGCTTCTACCACGACCAAACCGTTACTCCTAAACATAAACGGTCTTCATTACACTCAAGATGGTATATGAGGTTACTTAATCAAGCTATAACACTACATCACTCTTTAACCCAATTCCTCAAAATAGTTTGCTAAACATAGCAATGTCTAACTGTCAACAGACTTGGAAAATTTTCTAAGTTTTGAGTTGAACTCTATTTCAAATTGCATTTCTAAGCTATTGGAAATATTAGCTAGCGAGGTTATTTTTCAACAGCAAGTATTTCATCATCTTCTACAAAGTTCACACTCCAAACTTTATTTAAGCCCCATATATAAGATCTATAGTAATTTTACTCAATAAAAATTGCTTTACAACCATACTTGATAATTGTACGAATCGTTGAGTAACTTTTCGTTTTGCATTCTTATTGATCGTTTTAGTTGAAATACTTCACCTATTCATTTCATCACATGCATTACCCCATAAGTATGATGCTCATGATGTGTTTTAGTAAATGATTTAGGGTATAACACCGAGGGTGTTACAGCTCTCCCCCCTTAAACAAAATCTCATCCTGAGATTTCATGTGCCTAGTGTAGAAAAAGAGATAAGAAATAAATTCTAATTTAAACAATTACCTCGGTGAACTAGAAAGAAGGTGGGGACAATGCTTCAAGATATAGCTTTCTTGCTCCCACGTTGCTTCATCCTCCGAGTGATTTTGCCACTGAACTTTGTAAAACTTCACCACACTATTTCTAGTCACTTTCTTTTTCGTCCAAGATCTTGACAGGATGCTCAATATAAGACAAGTCGGGTTGGAGGGGAAGTCCTTCAATTTCCATAGCTTCATCAGGGACCCACAAACATTTCTTTAACTGAGAAACATGGAAGATATTATGCACTGCTGATAAAATATCCAAGAGCTGGATACGGTAGGCAGCAGAACCACACCGGGCCAAAATCTTGTAAGGTCCAACATAGCGAGGGGCTAGCTTTCCCCGGACACCAAAGCGATGCACCCCTCTTATGGGAGATACCTTGAGATACACATTATCACCAACTTCAAATTGCAAGGGCCTTCTTCTCTTGTCCACATAAGTTTTCTGACAATTTTGAGCTGCCTTCAAATGGCTCTGAATAACACTGACTTGCTCTCGAGCTTCTTTGATAAAATCAGGCCCAAAATATACATGGTCGCCTACTTCAACCTAGTTAAGTGGTGTCCAATAATTTCCTTCCATACAGAGCTTTAAAGGGTGCCATATAAATGCTTTCTTGATAGCTATTGTTATAAGAAAACTTAGCTAAGTTCAAGCATTCATCCCACTTCTCAGGAAAAGAAATGGCACAAGCTCTCAACATATCCTCAAATACCTAATTTACCCTTTCTATTTGGCCATTAGTTTGTGGATGATAAGCATCACTTTGGAGGAGACTAGTACCAAGACACTCCTGAAGCTGCTCCCAAAAACAAGAGACAAAGACTGACCCTCTATCAGAGACGATAGTAAGAGGAACTCCATGCAGGGTCACAATCCGGTCAAAATACAACTTGGCATACTTCTTGGCTAAATATCTAGTATCCACTGGGAGAAAATGAGCGGACTTGGTAAGGCGATCCACAATGACCCAAATAGAGTCATAGCCTTTGGACATGCGGAGTAAACCCATAATAAAATCTATGGAAATATCTTCCCATTTCTAAATAGGGATGGGCAAAGGCTATAGAAATCTAGGCATATGCATATGGCTTGCCTTAACTCTTCCACAAGTGTCACACTCTAAGACATACTTGGTAATATCATGTTTCATATTTAGCCACCAATACAAGTGATGCAAATCATGATACATCTTGTTACTTCCTGGATGAATGGATAAGTTGGAGTTATGAGCTTCATCCAAAATCTTTCTCCTAAGCTCCTCACTTGATGGAACAACCAATCTGTTCTTGAACCTCACTACACCTTGATCATCAATACTAAAATGTGGACCACGCTCTTCGGCTATTAACTTAATGTGAGGAATTCCTGAAGTATCTTGCCTTTGCTCTATAATAATTTACTCGAATAAATCTGAGACTAGAGCAATATGGGCTAGCACCTCAGCATGGTCGAGAGACAAGGGTGCTTCTTCGACTTCATACAACTTCCGGCTCAAAGCATCAGCTACCACATTAGCTTTTCTAGGATGGTAATGAACCTCCAAATTATAATCCTTGATTAGCTCCAACCATCTCCATTGTCTCATGTTTAGCTCAGACTGAGTGAAGATATATTTGAGGCTCTTGTGATCCATAAAAATATGTACTTTATTTCCTAACAAATAATGCCTCCAAATTTTTAGAACGTGCACCATAGCAGCTAGCTCTAAATCATGGGTGGGATAATTCACCTCGTGCTTTTTCAGTTGGCGTGAAGCATAAGCTATCACACGTCCATCCTACATAAGCATGCATCCTAGTCCAATCCTTGAGGCATCACAATACAATCAAATGGCATGTCAATATCTGGTTGGGCAAGAACAGGAGCAGAGGTAAGAAATTCCTTCAGGGCTTGGAAAGCTTCTTCACAAGCCGGACTCCATACAAACTTGACATCCTTTTAGAGCAACTTGGTCATGGGTTGGGCTATTTTGGAGAAGTCAGGAATGAAGCACCGATAATAACTAGCAAGACCAAGGAACTGATGAATCTGATGCACTAACTTGGGAGACTTCCAATTTAACATGTCCTGCACCTTGCTTGGGTCTACAAAGATACCATTAGGTGTCAGGACATGCCCCAAAAACTACACTCGATCTAACCAAAACTCACACTTGCTAAATTTGGCATACAACTTGTGTTCCCTTAATCGAGTTAGTACTATCCGAAGATGGTGTGCATGCTCTTCATTGTTCTTAGAGTATATCAAAATATCATCAATGAACACCACTACAAACTTATCTAGCTCTAGTATGAAGACTGAATTCATGAGATACATGAAGAATTTAGGAGCATTGGTGAGACCAAAAGATATGACTAGGTATTCATACAGCCCATACCTAGTAGAGCAAGCTGTCTTTGGTATATCTTGTGGCCGGATCTTAATTTGATGATACCCAGAACAAAGATCAATATTTGAAAACCCCTTGGCACCAGCCAACTGATCGAACAAAGTATCAATACGAGATAAAGGATACTTGTTCTTAATGGTTACCACATTGAGACGGCGGTAATCCACGCACATCCATAGAGTACCGTCCTTCTTCACAAAAATAGCTCGGCAACCCTAAGGTGAAGAGCTAGGACGGATAAATCCCTTCTTCAATAATTCCTCTAACTGCTTCTTCATTTTAGCTAGTTCTTTAGGAGCCATGCGGTAGGGACATCGGGAAATAGGAGAAGTGCTAGGTTCTAACTCAATGGAAAACTCCACATCTCTATCTGGTGGCAACCTAGGTAGATCTTTAGGGAAGACATCTAGAAACTCATAGACCATAGGAATAGAGGTAAGATCAGGAGAAGCGTCAACATGAGCAACAACTAGTAAGGCTAGATCTGAGGGCATAGAAAGAGACATCCTATCCTCAAAAGAATAAAGCTGTAACTCAATAACTCTCTGCTTAAGGTCCAAGACTACCCCATAAACTCACAACCAGTTCATGCCCCTAATTTCATCTATGCCTTGCCCAGGCAGCACCATGAACTGGAGGTGGTAAGTGTGAGTGGCTAGCACTAATCTGACTGTGTCCGTCTGAGTATTAACGCACAACTGCGCACCCAGGGTACTGATTCTATAGGCAATAGGTATAGCCATAAGAGATATATTGTGCCTCTATGCAAACCCCATGGTCATGAATGAATGTGATGCACCAGAGTCAAACAACACATATGCTAGGTGTGAATCAATGGTAAACATACCATCCATCACCGATTCGTTCTGCAAGATCTCATCAGCCTCAGTGAAATTGACTTGTCCCGAGCGGCTTACGGGCACCTCCTTCTTGATAATCGTCCGCTTGACCAGACAGGAGTTGGTTGAAGGCTGGGAAGACTGCACAGGCTAGTTCTGTGGACACTCCCAAGCATAGTGGCCTTCCTTGGCACACTTAAAACAAGCACCAGGCTTGCTCCCCTGCCCCTGATGAGGTAGAACCTGTTGTACCTGAGGCTGCTATTGCACCTACTGAGTAGGTGCATGGTACTGAGTGGAAGGTGCCTGATAGGTCTGTTGAGGCTGACGAAACGACTGCCCACCCAAAGACTGATAGGGCACCCACTTGACAACCTACACCTTCTAAGCCTAGAGTGACTAGAAGACCTAGTAATCACCCGCTTGCACTTCCACTCAGCCTAAGAGTCATACTGAAGTCCTTCCATGGCAATAGCAGCATTCATCATAGCACCAAAAGTCTGGTAGTTCCCTGTGTACAGCTCCTTCTGCATACTACAAGAGAGGCCATGATAGAAATGGTCCCTCTTCTTATCATCAGTATCGACATGGGTCCTAGTATACTGTGACAGATGGTTGAACTTGTTCACATAATCCATCACACACATGCTCCCTTGCTTCAAGTCTAGGAACTCCGTCAACTTCTTGTTCAGTACACCAGTAGGAATGTAGTACTCTCTAAAAGCAGTGGTAAACTCCTACCAAGTCACATGGTGATCCACCGACTGCATGGCATTGAACATGTCCCACCATGCACTGGTAGAATCCAACAGCTGCTGCGCTGCAAAGCACACCTTCTGCTCCTCAGTTACAGTGAGTAGCAGAAACTTCTGCTCTAGAATACAAAACTAATGCTTCGTATCTAGAGGCTCAGTAGTTGGTGTGAATGTGGGTGGGTGCATCTTCAAGAAATCCTAGTAAGAACAGGGCCCTTTAGGACTGTGGGCACCACCCACGTTCCCGCCATTACTTCTGTGGCCCCCACGGGTGAAGCCACCAATAGCCTGGGCTAGCATCTCCTAGGCATGGGCTGACTCGCGCCTAGCAGCCAGCATCTCCGCCATCATCTCTATATGGGTCATCGAAGGTGGTGGTAGTGGAGGAGGAGGAGCCAGAAGTGGGGCCTCGTGGCTCTCCCCATTGGTATTGCCAATGCCCTCACCATGACCGTTATCACTCGGGTCCCACCGCCCCACGCTGGTACTTCCGCGACTAGACCTCAGGTTCATCTATAAATAGATAAGAACCAACCCTTAAGGACAACCCTCCAAATTAGGAACAAGAGACCTAGAGAAATGATAAGACTTTTATTAAATCATTCATTTATGTTACCCTATCAATTCACTAATCCAAATTATACATGTGGGGGGGTTTAGTTTAAGTGAGATTCTCTTGTCATGATGCATGCATCGACCCACTCGTTCACTCAAGCCGGAATATAACGGCATTCGCAAAAAAATTTGGCACACCGCACACTCACTTTCCGCTTGCTAAACGATTCTTACGCAGCGTAAGTTAGTGTACCTATAGAAACTTGATTAGATAAAACCAGTGCTGCTATCCTAGATAAACCATATTACTATGGCTTATACATAATTTTATCAAATCCTACTTTTCACAAAACTTTTGTTGGTCAAATTTTAGATTTTGAAAAGAGTTATGAAACTCATAGACTCATTATTGGCTCTAATGCCACCTGTGGCAGAACCACCCGAAATAGCACGCTTCCAGAGACGTTCGTCTTCCACCAGACACTAAGCGCTCCGAGAGCTGGCTACATCGAATGGTTTCCGTCGAGCACACCACAAGGGAGAACTCGAATAATCCACGTTTTTCCTCTAGGATCCAATAATGAGAACGAGTTTATAATACTTAGTCCATTTTGTACAATAAGAGTTCTTAGAAATACATTATTACAATACTAAGTTCAGAGTGAATTTAAACAATGGAATTATAATAAACATCTAACGATAGAATACAACGATCCATCTATATCCACCAGAAGAATCCTCCACACAACAGCTACTCTTCAAACTTCACCTGCAACAGGGGTAAATAAACCCTAAGTACACAATATACTCGCAAGACTTACCTGACTAGTGGGAATAATTTCCTGACTCCAAAGGATATGATAAGCTTTATGGTTTGCTGGGTTTCCTTTTTGCGAAAAGCAATACTAGTAGTGAATCCTTATGTATGTTTCTTATTAGCAGTCATGATTAGTTCATTATCTAACCATTCTATGTAAGCACCTATTCTACTTTCAAGCAAGAGTTGAGCAAATAGATCCATTTCACCATCTTTCATCTTTTAGTTCTTACTACGATGCTAGATTATAGACAAGTCGTACCGAATTACTTGGCAATTCGTGAATCAATATGCCCAGCTGGGTACCCCAAAACACACGCACCGCTTGTACCCCAGGCATAATGATGAGGACATGACACACATGCATATGACCGTGTTTGGTGCATGACATGGAGGGGTAGGAGGCCAGCAAGGGTGTACAAGTCAAGAAGGAGGTCCGAGGCTAATTCGGTTCGAGTCCCCGAGGTGGAGGCCCAAAGCAACTCAAGTTTGAGTCTGTCTCTGGTTCTAGTACCAGTCTACCTTAAACTAGTCACCCAAGATGCATGTAGACTCCATTTTTGATGATCCACATATGGTTGGAAAGCTAATTTGATAAGGAAGCCAATCCAAGTGGTTTCACATCAAAAGACCTTCGGAATCAATAGGAATCGTCGAAACAAGTCAGCGGCCAGAATCTGTCAGGGTGCTATGACACCGTCTTTTGGTCCGTTGGACCGTGTATCGTGTTTGGGCCCATTAGGGGGTGCGTCCAGGGGGTGACACCCAAGACTCTAAATACCAGCCGTCGCTCTCCTTAGGGTTTGAGTTTTGTTTAGTTCTTGATTTCCTCGTGAAACAGACATCATTTTGCTGTAACTGTCACCGCCAAGGCCACTTGCTGTGAACCAGGGCTCTAGTTCTTGATCTTGTTTGCTTGTGGCGATTAGTCCTTTCGAATAAAGACTTGAACTCTTTCTCATTATCATAAGCCTCATATTTATTTGCAATTTCAGATTGTGTTTATCTCGTTCTTGCTTGTGTTCTCGATTCGCTTGCAGGAAAGCCTTCTCGACGAGGTCAATCGCGTTCGCGTGGTTGATAACCAACGGAGCAGTGGTGTAACGGTTACGGGGGTCCGAATCAGTCTTGGTTCAAAGCCTAGATCTTAAACGTCAAGTCTCCACCAATCGACGCTATCATACCTTTCGGAAGATCGGGCCTAGTCTACATCACATAAGCAGGACCAACCCATCACTCTCGTATCAAGGGGTCTAGGTCCCTATCCAAACTTGGACTCCAAGCCCACACACCTGAGTCCTGGACTCAGTGTGGTGCTTAGACCTCCACCATCCCTGCCTCCAATCAGTTAGTCCGAAAAGAGCCAGAACCCACGATAAGAAAGCAACAAGCCTTCCCTGCTCCCATAAACAAGTTTGTGCTTAGGATAATAAGTCTGTGACTAGACTAGAATCCAATACAACGGTCGGTCCTTAACCGACATGGATAGGAAAAATAGTGTAACCAAGCTATGCCCCGTTGGCCGTGGGACACAACGTCTTATACCCACCAATACCCGTACCACATCCCTGCCCGATCTCCATTTCTTTGCACCATTTTATCATGAGAGTGATAATAATAATCACCTATTGTGAGTAACGACAGGTTACTCATGCTACCAAAAAACCTAAGCATAGCAGCTACTCGACCTAAGCTAGTAGGACTCATAGGTAGGTATATCTACGCATGTAGTTTCAATATAAATCCTATAACGTAAATGGACATCATATATATATATATATATATATATTTTGCAGTGCTTATTCAAAATAAGAGTTATGCACCGAGGCTTGCCTTGAGCAGGCGTGGTGTCAGCTCAGTCAGTCAGTGGCTACCATGAGCCTAGCTGCAATGACCGTTGGCGACCGCCCCGCCAAACTCAAGCATCAACGAACCCATCTACCTAGCGAGAGAGCATTAACATGCTACCGTGAGCCTAGCTGCGATGACCGTTGGTGAAGAGAGTGGCGTAGAGGAGCTGGCCACGTGTAGCTGAGTCGTGTGGCGGTGCTCCATGGCGGCACAGTCGCGTTAGCGGTGGGGTGGAGTTGGCAGCGACTAAGCCAAGGCACACATGATGAAGAGGAAGGCAAGGCACACCTACTGGCATGGGCAATTGGGTTCGGGTGGAGGGATGGGAGGTCTGCCCTCGGTCATGGCCGCGGCACGGCCTTAATGGCACACCAGCAGGAAGACGCCAAATTGGCGCCTGGCCGGGTCATCATCAAGGCGGTGCGGGGTCGGGCGACGAGGAGATGTGAGGGTGGAGGTGCGGACGAGCCAAATTGAATATAGGTGACCTATCTCTGGCGCACTCATGGGAGCAACGTGACGGCGGCAACAGAGAGATGGGAAACAGAGCAACGATGGTGGAATGCGGCTAGGGCTCAGCTGTGACACGCCTTGGTGGGACACGGTTGACGTAACCGCAGCGACCTAGTCTAGCCAGTAGCGAACGAGCACGCGCGTGTTCACGTTGGCCTGGCCCACGCTCCATAGCGCCATCAATGGCGTGACGACGATAGGTACAACCACGTGCATGGAATCAAACCAGGTCAGGGCGCAAAAAATTTGGGCCCAAACATGAGCCTAGGGGTGACGATAGCGGCAGTAGGCGTGTCGCGAGGTACGATGGACTTGGCAGCACAGCACCATGCAGGGCAGGCGGTAGCGTGGCATGGCCGCGCAGCAGCAGCGGCGGCCTCACATGACAGCGCCCATGACTATTCCCACTACACACGGCTAGCCCAGCGCGGCAACACGCGGGCGCGCGAGGCGCAGCGACGTCAACCACTGACGCACGGTGACCGTGCCCACGCAGGGGAAGCAAATCGGAAACGTGCTATGCATGGATTTTAAAGCTTCTACCACGACCAAACCGTTACTCCTAAACATAAACGGTCTTCACTACACTCAAGATGGTATATGAGGCTACTTAATCAAGCTATAACACTACATTACTCTTTAACCCAATTCCTTAAAATAGTTTGCTAAACATAGCAATGTCTAACTGTTAACAGACTTGGAAAATTTTCTAAGTTTTGAGTTGAACTCTATTTCAAATTGCATTTCTATAGTAATTTTACTCAATAAAAATTGCTTTACAACCATACTTGATAATTGTACGAATCATGGAGTAACCTTTTGTTTTGCATTCTTATTGATCATTTTAGTTGAAATACTTCACCTATTCGTTTCATCACATGCATTACCGCATAAGTATGATGCTCATGACGTGTTTTAGTAAATGATTTAGGGTGTAACACTTAGGGTGTTACACCGGGTTGAAAGTGGTCGACGACATTTATAGGCCACTCAAGTTGTACTATGACAATGAGCCAACAGTATGTTATGCTCACAACAATAAGTCAAGTGGTGCTGCCAAACACATTGATATAAAGTTTTATGTTGTGAAAGACAAAGTCCGGGGTCATTCTATTAGTCTCGAGCATATAAGTACAAAGAAAATGCTTACGGATCCGCTTACAAAAGGCTTACCGCCCAATGTGTTCAGAAAACACTTAGCCGGCATGGGTTTACGGGAAAGCCTATGATCCCTAGACAATAAGGGCCTAGTTGAGAATCTGTTTCAAAATAGAGAGGTGTATTATAGCTATTAATCTAATGGTACTAACCGTTGTGATGAGGCACACTCTATGCGCTAATATGTGATGAAATGGGAAAAGAGATAAGTATTTTAAGTTTAAGTCATAAGTTGAGATCAAGGATGAGAATGTTAGGTTGATCTCCTCCGACTCGGTCCAACGACCGAGTCGGACCTTGATATCGCGCCCTGATCGGGGGTGCCCAACCAATTCATGGTTGGTGGGCCCTCGTCGCACAGCGCCATATAAAAGGAGGTGGGGGGCCGAGGCACTCGGTACGAGGTTCACCGTGCCACCATAAACCCCATTGACAAAACCCTAAATCGATCTAAGAGGGGATGCTGAAGCAGCGGTGTAACACCCCTGGTAGTGTCTTGAATTCACTAAAAACAATGCTAATTTGTTAGGGTTGCAATGCATATGTAGTGTGTTGTGCTTAAACCAAAAATTTCTTTTAAGGTACTTTGGGACCTTCTATTTTTGAAATTCACTTAATTACTTAAATTTTTTCCTTAATAAACTTTGAACTAGTAAGTTTATACTTTACACTGGTGTGGGCACTGTAGCATATGAAATATGTTCTAATTTGAGCTCCAAAAGTGAATTAAACATTGAAATTTACACTTAGCTTTTTACTGTGTTTGGATTTCAATGTTTAAAGCAATCTTTGGGGATTTATTAGGATATTTTTCATATATAAACATATGTGCAACTTTGGTACTAATTTAAAGTGTGAACTTTATACTTTGAAGTGATAACCTTGTTTGTGTGGATTGCTCATTAATTACCCAGTAATTAATTGCTTAAAAATGCTTAACTTAAATGGTTTTCAAAACCCTAATCTAAAATTCTGTTTTTAGTTTTAACAGTTTCCATGTACCCTTCTTTCTACCTAAAAATCTTTCAAACTATCCAGTTTTGGTTGATGATTCCTTAAGAAAAGATGGAGCTCTCATGTAGATGTACAACTTTGTTTAAGGATTCTCTTCAAGTGGTTTTGCAAAATTGGGAGAAAGAGAGCCCTGAAGTTCGGCTGTCAGGCATGTGCAGTGGATGTCGGGGAGCTGCCACTCTGCCTGCTCGCCGCCTTCGCGCGCACGGACACGTAGGTGTTTCTCACACGTCGCAAGCAGGAGCTGGAGGCCGAGAGACTTCGCCACGTCAATATAGCCCAGAGCCGGCCACCCTGCTCGTCTCTCTCCTCTTCCTGCTCGCCGCCGGCATGCCCTTCCCGTCGACACAATTCGTCGGTTTTCGCAGATAAGCCATAGATGAGCCAGAGCGTCATCACCGCTGACCACCTAGCTCCGCCGTGTCCCCAACTCAACCATCTAGTGTTATGAAGTCACGGTGAGATCCTGGTCATGCCCATTCCCTCTAATTTGACCCTACCGTGGCATAGCCACTGGAACACCATCGCGCCGCCGCGCTCTGCCCCGCCGTGCCGCCATAGTCGTGGGCGAGCTCGCGCGGAGCCCTAACTCGATCAATCAATAGCTTGGATAGGTTCGTTAGGTCGTGCTGAGTCTGTTGGTGCCGTCGTCGTCGCTGGTGGTGCCGCCGTCGGTCATCTCCGCCGCGCCGAAGCATCACCGGGCTGCCATGGCCGCCGGCGTGCTTGCTGCTGTGCTCTAACCGGTCAGCTATCACCACCAGAGTGTGTGCGAGAGAGAGACGAGCCCGTCAGTGCTAGTCTCGTCGCCGGCGAGGTCACGGCCGGTGAATACCCGCCGATTAACAGCCGCCGTGCCGCGGTCAGCGCGGGCACGACGCTAGGCCCGTCTGTCAGTGAGAGCGGGCGAGGAGGAGATAAGTGAGAAAGGTTTTTTTTTATTTTTTTCGATTTTCAGAAAATGCTAACAAATACTGATTCTTGTTTAATTCATAACTAAATAACTATGGATGAGAAAAATATGAAATTTATTCTGTAGGCTTGTTATGATGTGCTCTACCATGGAAAAATATTAGTTGGTCATTTTCAGTAGTTTTGATATGCTTAGAAATTACCTCTTTTAATTAATAAATGTACCGTCCATGATTTTTATAGGCTAATATATTTATCCTTTAATCATGAAACTTTTTGTGTATGCTTTACATGCTTAGATGTACCTTCACAAAACTTTGGTACTGTTTCAATGAAAATAAATTGTCCACTTAATTCAAATGCCTTTTATGGATTAATAAAAATATTAAAATGATTTATATAAATGATTAAATGACTTGAGTGTGTTTTATACCTTGATTGTAGACCTTGGGACACAAAACCCTGCTGTTCCTTGGCACCTTCATTATATGGTTGTTATGCTCATGATTAGCTTGCTAATAATAAATAAAATGGCTTAATTAATATTTAGTTATATTTATGAGTTCTTTGTTATGATTATGATTTAAATAAAATGTTAACTTGCTAGTCCATGTTAGTGTAATTCTTTCATGATAACAACTAATCAAACTTGTTAGCTAGTAATGAAAATGCCTTTCATTATAATAACCCTAGTTCTTTAAGTGAAGGAAAGTTGTACTCAACTTTTGTAAACTTGTTAAACTTCTATAATGCCCTTGTATGTCTTTTATCATGCATCATGGCATGTAGTCCATCTTGTTAAGCAAAGCATCATTTATTACGTGTAGTGCATACGAGAGTGAGAAGGCTCATGTTGATCAAGTTTCGGAGAAGGTTCATCCACCAGTGGTGCCATGTCTGACTAACTAGATATTTTCTTGGGATCTAACCTTCTCTGCAACGCAGGCAAGCCTCGGTGCATACCACCCTTCTATAGCATTTATAAATCTTTATTACACTTTAAGTCTTGTGAGATGTGCATAAAGTAATTAGGGGTTGGTAGAATACCGTTGCTGCATGATTACCTTGATATTCAGGTATCCTTAGTTCTACCCTGCTAGTATGAATAGGTCGATATCTCTGATGCTTAGTTATGCTTAGACTTCGATAGAAGTCGAATGATGGTTTCATCGTTCGAGAGAACAGGTTTACCTTGCTCTTCTCAACTCTGGTTATGGGTTGTTATGGTTTTGATAATATTAAATTGAGACCGGGCGGGTGGCTTGGCTCAAGAATGGAGTCTCAATGTAGGGCCTCCGCCTATGTCGATTGAGGACCGTACCGTTGCAGGCTTGCTTGTGTTCGAGACTTTGCAGTACTGGCCACAAACTCCACTAAGCCTAATACCCCGGCTATTCCATTATGTGAAAGGCCAACCGTGCACTGGGAGTGGAGAGATGGTGAGAATAACGTGTACACATCATGTGAATCCATCATCGAATGGCATAGGGAGGTGGAGTACTGTGCTCTCGGGTAGCGCTGGACCCGTTCACGTTTTGGAGGATCCGAGTGAAGGTTGATATATGTAGGTCTAGGACATGCATATGTCGTGTGGTAAGGAAACCCCAGCTAGGCCTAATCAATTCGAATCGTCGTGCTCCTCGGTTATGGAGACTCGATCCTCTGCCCTGCATCGTAGATTAATCAATGAAATAATGGTACTGATGGATATGAGCTGATATAAGAAGAGATGAGATAAGATGTGATGAGATGGCTAAAGAAGTGATTGATTTAGAACAGGTGCAAACTGGATACTACTAAAGACTTAATACACAGCTAAAACATTGAAAGTAAGGATCCACTTATAGTAAGTTTTTTTTGCAAAAGTTAGTCTTGCTTCATACTTTCCTTAAGCCTGCATACCCTTGGAGTCTTTTCTTTTAGTCGGGTAAGACTTATTGAGTACCCTCAAGTACTCAGGGTTTGTTAACCCCTGTTGCAGGTTCTGACTTGTGCTGCTAAGTGCTAAGTGAGGTCATGTCGGTGGGCTCGACATGATCTGGCTGTCTCTTCTACCTTAGATGTTTCGCCTAAGTTGCTTCCGCAATTCTACTCATCTTTTGGACTTAACTTAAGTTTACTCGAACATGTTTTGTAACCTAAATGTTATAAGTCTTCCGCACTCTGATGTAATTTTTTTTTGTACCAAATGTTGTAATGTTGTGGTAACTCCATGTTGATCTTGTATGAGTTATAAAATGTGGATGATTCGGGGTTCTCTAAGGACATCCGACAGACTACCGAAGTTATTTGGCTCTCGTGTGCAGCTATCAGAGGTCTTAAGGACAATGATAGGTGCACGTGGGTCATATAATTTGGGTGGTTCTGCCATAGGCGGAAAGCGCCGCCATCGACTCCGCGCCGTCACCCGTCTTCACCAACACCGCGCCGCCGCCGATCAGGGCTGCCTCACCGATGCCATGGCTTCCAGCTCCTCCAAACCCGATGGTCAGCCCTTCCATTCCCCTCTCTCTCTCTAGTTCAAGTTCTAGGACGGATTACTTGTTTTCCTAAGAAGTTACCCTCTGATCTACACCTAGACGATCCTATTGTAAGACTAATAGGATTCCCTAAGTTCCATCACGTAGTTCTCTTGCTCAGCATAAGGATCATGCTTCCTGTAGTCTATTTTCAGAAATATGTTTTGGGGCAGATACCAGTAAACATTTAAGAACAGCAATGTTGATCACTTAGTTTTGCTGCTGATCAATTTGCCATCGGGGTAAAATACAAGGCTCCAGCTGTTATCCTGTTGCCAATTGCCATGTGTTCTTTCTTTTTCTTTTGCTTTTTTAACGGAGAAGGCAGGGATTATCTTCAACAAGTTACCACGTCTTCCTATGTGAGGTAGAATCCTGAAAGCCCATTGGTGTTTAAACTGGGTCCTAGTTCCAACATGGCCGCTGTTGTGATTTTATTACAAATTGTACCAGCATTACAAGGGAACAAGAACTCTTTGACTGGTCCGTTGTCACTTGTGGCACAAGACCAGTGACCTGTGCTATCATTGCCTGGTCATAGAGAGGTGGAACCAACCAAAATGGGGAGGATTCTTGGGGATCATCACATGGTCCTATTCCGAGAGGTCGATGTCGCCAGCTCACCCAGGCTTATAACAAACCGGTCAAGGCATCAGTCAAATGATTTTGTCACCAACCTCCTCCCCCCTGTTTGCTCTGTCTCAGCTCATTGCCTGATTCCACTACCGGGCGTCTTCAAGCTACCACTTCTTTTTTCAAAAATTCTGCTTGTGTTTTTAATATAGCATAGGTTGTGATCTCTAGCAGATTTCTGAATCATATATATAGGAGTATATAATAAAGTTTACTCCCTTTTTGACATTTATTTAGGGCTGTCAAACTTTCTCGATTCTTTGCTTGGTTCTTGTACTCTGCATGCTTGCTTTGATATCAGGTTACCCTGAGACCTGAGTCGCTTTCTCCCTGAACAGCATATTTGTTCGCTTCTAATGACGGTCGCTTTCTGGGCTCATCTCATCTGGTGTGCTCTTCGTCTCAGGGCACGTTTAGTTCCCAAAATTTTTTGGGTTTGGCTACTGTAGCACTTTCGTTTGTATTTAGTAATTAGTATCTAATTATGGACTAATTATGTTCGAAAGTTTCGTCTCGCGATTTCTCACCTAACTGTGCAATTAGTTTTGTTTTTCGTCTACATTTAGTACTACATGCATGTGCCGTAAGATTCGATGTGACATTTTGGGGTGAAAATTTTTGGAATCTAAACATGGCCTCAGTCTCAGGTTCCCAGCAGTAGGAGAGCTCATCAACTGGTCCCTAATCCACGCCCACGCCAAGAATTAGAAAGCTACCACCGGCCTACACCTCTGGCTGCACCGTCGGCGGTTGGACCTGTTCGGCTTTCTTGTTCCTTGGTATTCGGTTCATGCACGAAGCCTTAAAATCCCCCTTGTCCTCCATGATCTCGTACAGTCACCCGGCATGATTCTGTGTCGCATGGTGGTGGTGGTGGATCACCATGTGTTAATGAGGAAAGGGACTGTGCTGGCTAACGCCTTGGAACCTTGCTAATTAATCTCCCTTCCCTACAATTATGGATTGAAGCTTGTACTCCACCTCTGGGAATGCAGGAAAGGCTACCTTCTTGGTTTATATAGACCGCTAAATTATTAGCAGATGATATGGTCCACAATTATTGCATGTTCTAAAAGGATTAATAATCTTATAGTACTACTAGTAGTAGTGGCAAACGAAATCTAGACACGGCGATGATAGCGGTTTCGATATCGGCCCTAAACATTATGAGCCGTACTGCTACTGAATAATCATGTTGCCCTAAAATTCGGCGAGATGGGCCTTGCATTGTCTGGTCAGACCATATAATCAGTTTTTACTTTGTCAATAATTCGTTTATATACAATATATATTGGTCATGAGTCTCTGATCACTTGAAGGCTACTGTTCCCATTCCCTTCATTGCACTCAAATGTGTTTACTCAAGGATTTGAAAATGTTGTCATTGCTAGACCCTTTGTAGTTACTATCGTTTCGTTGTACACTACCTAGTCTGGACTTTTTCTTTTTAGTATAATCGGCAGCACTCCTTCCTCTTTCGTTTAAAAAAAATAGATATAACAATATTAAAAAGAAATGTTGTGACACATAAAAATACTCGGATTAGAAACGTGAAATGTTAAGTAGGCACTACGTTGTTTTTTTGTACCATTACCCTTTACTAGAATTTTCGTTAAATAATACTCCCTCTGCCTCTTGTTGTAGATACTTATGCTTTAAATAAGGTTTGGTCAAACTTTTGAAACTCTCTGTCAATATCTGTTAAATTTAAAAAATAAAAATCTTTTTTTGAGGGAACAAAATAAAAAACTTATATGTAAATTTGTCTTAAGTATGATTATATTGCTCAACAATCATTACATGTTCAATAATGATTAATAATCCTATAGTACTAGTAGCAAACAAAATCTGGACACGACGATAATATCGATTTCGACGTTGGCCCTCAACATTATGAATCGTGCTGGATACTGATTATTCACGTTGACATAAAAGTTTGGCGAGTTGGGCCTTGTAGAGATAAGGGTGTTGGAAATACGTGCCTAAAATACATTTCAGATTTTATTTGGAGGAAAAACTCATAGATAAAAAAATGATGCAAGCATATAAAACATGTAAACAACCAACATACTGACTAGAACATGATTGCGCAAGGAAATTACTCAATGATCCCGCACAGAACGTAGTCGAACGTGTTGAAGTAGATGTTGCAGATCACCAAGCGGTCGCGTGTAGACGCTGTCCAAAAACCTGATTGTCGCCCCGTGCAGGAGTCTCGCGGCAGTGGTTTCGGAGATCCCGCTATCTTCAAGTCCGATGCACGCCGAACTCAAAGGTCGACAAGGCGCAGCAGCGAGAAGCTCATCACAGCGAGTGGAGAGGTGAGCGTGTGATTGCGTACCCTTCAACCAGGACGTCTCCTGGTTTTATAGGCCTTCATAGTGCATCAATTCCTCTCATCAAGCAGTAGAAACTGTCCATTTGAATGACAGAAAATGCTACTGTTTAAAACGGTAGTTTCAATCACATTGAAGCGCCGTTATGCTTAACATAAAAAATAGAAACAAATAGCAGAAACTGACACACCTTATTACTGTTTAAAACGACAGTTTTAGTCACATTGAAGCGCCATTATGCTCAGCATGACACACCTTATTACTGTTTAAAACGACAGTTTTAGTCACATTGAAGCGCCATTATGCTCAGCATAAAAATAGAAACTGCACAAATAACAGCCTGTTGTACAGGTACGTGTCGTAAGTCACACGAAAAATGCGCGCGAGCGGTGCGTGCGTGTAGCAACAGTCTCATTCTCTCTTATTTGTACCTATTTTGTATAGAGAGGAGACTCCCATATTTAAGCAAGGCAAGCTCTCCTTAAATTAGTAATATGAGACTAAAAGTTGTGCATGCTTTGAAATTTTTCAGATTGGATCAAACATGGGCCTAAATGCATGCAAGAGGGTCCGCCAGGTTTCTGTATGATTTGCTGGTCACACCTTATAATTAATCGAATCAGCTTTTGCTTGTCATTGTTTGTTTACATAGTACAATATAATGGCCTTGGCCACTCCCTAATCACTCAATGGTCCAATGCGAGGATTTGTGAGACGTTGAGTAGCAAACGAATACAATGATGCCGCTTGCTTCTCGAAGCCAAAAGAACACAATGGCGTTAGATGGACGGTTTGTTATAAGCCAAAAGAATATAATGGCCTTGGCCACTCCCTCCAGTGCTCTGTATAGACTGTCGTACAGCAGATTCAGGACAAAAACACAGGTTCGAGAAAAACGGAGGAACTACAGCTCACGCCCTCACGGTGCCCAGATCCACGTGCGCAACTAGTGCGAGGGCTACCCAAAATTCAATCTACCCAGCCACCAAAGAACATGCATGGACCTTCGCGATATCGCATTATCGCCAAAGAACATGCATGGAGGCCTGAACAAATATAGTTTGACCAGAGTCAAACCAGCATTTGCCACCTACGAAAGCAACTGATTTTTTGTTTCTTCTAATGACGCCGACGCTCTCGATTCGTTCCCCCATGTACGTCCATGTGTCCGATGCGTATGGAGACGTGTGTGCGATCCATCCCCTCTCAACCTTCTTATCCCAATTCCCAAAGGCCATGTAGTGTAGCAGAGAAAAGTCAGAGCAGGTTCGTAATCATTCCATTTTCCTCCACCACATCCACATGCCCGGGGAAGCTTGCAGCCCTATAAAACAAGAATCGTCTCGCAAAAAACTCAACCACTCTGTCCTCGTCGTGAAGTAATGCGTGTATTCAATATGCAGTGACCAATACAAATGGACATATGGTCCAATGGTAAGGCAGTTCAGCAGGACACTACCCATCAAGGTTTAAATCCCGGTACTCAGTGGGCGTAAATTTGGTTAAAAAAATCATACTCACTGTGTTCCAAATTATAAGATATTTTGGCTTTTGTAGATATATTACTTTTACTATGTATTTAAACATAGTGTATTTCTAAGTATATATCAAAAGCCAAAGTATCTTATAATTTGGAATAAAGGGAGTATAGGTATTACTCTAGTATTATAAGTGAATCATTAAGTATGCGGACTAGACAAGCATTACGAAGTGGAGAAGTATTTTGCACGGGCTGAAAGTTTACTTTCGTTATTAGAAAATATAGCTGATGCTTTAGAGAAAGTGTCACTGTCCAAGTATGTACTCAACATCTTGATAGTGTGTCTCGAGCACATAAGCGATGAATGTCATCTTTGGATGCAAAGCATTTTTAGAGTATTGGACAAATAACACGATCTGTAGAATGCTATGGTCTTAGAGTATTAGAAAATAACTCTCCTGTCCATGTAGTTCATTCTGGATCATTGTGGTGTCGTAATGCTTCAATTTGATGTAGAGATAGGTTTCTTGTCGCAATGCTCTGAAATTTAGGGTTTTGTTCACTGTTTAGGGCCTGATGAGGAGTTCTCTGTAGAAGTTCATCATGGGGGATTTTTCTGTGGGTCTGTTAAGGATCAGGTTTATCTGGGTGGCAAGGTGGATTGGTTTGACAATTGCAAAGTGCAGCACTGGCGTTTTAGTTCAATTCAAGAAATCAGTATGATGCTAGGTTATGGAATTGAGAAGCTCACTGTTCTCTGGTTGTTGCCTGAGATGGTTGTGCCTAGTGGTTTGAGATTTATAGATTCAGATGCAGAAACACTCATCATGAAGCAAGTTGCATACCATGTTAACAATTTTGTGCTCTACTTTGATATCTACAAGTCATTCAAGACATCTGACTGGGATGACAATGTGGTCAATCCAGGGAAGCCAGCAGCTGAAAGGCATGATGATGATGATGGGGATTTTGTGGCTAGTGACAATGATGGTAGTGTGGATGGGGATTTTGTGGATAGTGATTATGAAGTTGATCATGAGGATGATGATTTTTTCTGGGACAATGTTGATGATGGGGTGGTTGATGAGGGGGCAGGTATGGGCATTGTAGTCAGCAAAGGGTACAAGAGAAATGCCCCAGTTGGCAAAGAGAACATGGTAGAAAGGCAATGGGATGAGATATCAACTGATGAGGATGAGTTGGAGTTACCTGATTCTAATGGAGAGGGTAAGGTTGGGGCTAACATGTCATCCTTCAGGCCAGAGGATATTGAGAACCCAATTTTCAAGTTAGGAATGAAGTTTGATTCAATAGAACTGCTTAGAAAGGCAATTTCAGAATACAGTATCAAAGAGAGGGTGGAGATAAAGATGCCATGGAATGACAAGAAAAGAATCAAAGCTCATTGTGATGTAAATTGTCCATGGTACTTGTATGCTTCTTGGGACACAAGGATGAGTTGTATCATGATCAAATCTTTTGTTGGGAATCACACATGCCAGAAGAAGTGGGAACTGAAGAGGTGCACTGCAAAGTGGCTTGCTAACAAGTACTTGGATAGGTTTAGGGCTGATGAGAAGATGAGCCTGACCAATTTTGGGAAGACTATTCAGCTAGAGCTAAACCTAACCATTTCTAGGATGAAGCTGTGTAGGGCAAGAAGGAAGGCATGGGAGATCATTTATGGGGATGAAGTGAAGCAATTCAATGAGTTGAGGAATTATGGGCATGAACTTAGGAGGACAAATCCTGGTAGTACCTTCTTTCTAACATGCCTTGATGGTTTCTTCAGTACACTTTACATGTCTATGGATGCATGCAAAAGAGGTTTCCTCACTGGTTGCAGGCCTGTTATCTGTCTAGATGGCTGCCACATCAAGACAAAGTTTGGAGGGCAGCTGCTAACTGCAATAGGTATAGACCCAAATGATTGCATTTTTCCTTTGGCCATAGCAGTGGTGGAGGTTGAGTGCCTAGCATCATGGAAGTGGTTCTTAGAGACACTGAAAGAGGACCTTGGCATAGAAAACACAACTCCTTGGACCATCATGACAGATAAACAAAAAGGTCTTATCCCTGCTGTTCAGCAAGTGTTTCCTGAGTCAGAACACAGGTTCTGTGTTAGACATCTGTACCATAACTTCTCAGGCCAATTCAGAGGAGAGAACTTCAAGAATCAGCTTTGGAGGTGTGCAAGAGCTAGTACAGTGGTGAGGTGGAACCAGGAGATGGACAAAATGAGAGTTCTCAGCAAGGATGCCCATGCATGGTTAGAAAAGATGCCACCAAACACATGGGTTAGGGCTTTCTTTAGTGAGTACCCAAAGTGTGATATCCTCTTGAACAACACTTGTGAAGTTTTCAACAATTACATAGTGGAAGCCAGAGAATTGCCTATTTTGAGCATGCTACAAAAGATCAAGGTCTAGCTTATGACCAGACACTACACCAAGCAGAAAGAGGTTACTGAGAAGTGGGGACACATGGTCATATGCCCAAAAATTAGCAAGAAGCTAGCTAGGCATGCAGAGATGTCCAACACATGCTACCCATTACCTAGTGGGAGTGGAATTTTTGAGGTTCATGACAGAGAATGGAAGTATGTTGTGGACATTGCAGCTAAGAAATGTGAATGTAGAAGATGGGACTTGACAGGCATACCATGTAGTCATGCAATTGCTTGCCTTAAGCATGAAAGAATTCCAGAAGACTCAGTGCTCCCACACTGTTACTCCATTGAAGCTTTCCAGAATGCATACAACTTCCAAATTTTTCCATGCTCTGACAAGACTAATTGGCAAAATGTTGGAGGCACAGAAGTGAAGCCACCTAAATATGAGAAGAAACCAGGTAGGCCAGCAAAGGCAAGGAAGAAAGCGCCACATGAACAACAAGGCAGAAATGGACCAAGGCTATCTAAACATGGAGTAACAATGCACTGCAGTCACTGTGGAAAACCTGACCATAATGTAGCAAGATGTGCAGCAAAGGAAGCAGGAGAACTAGCTGTCCAAAAAAGGAAAAGGTCAGCTGTTCAACAAGCACATGAGGAAGCAAGGCATCAAGAAGAATATCAGGTATGTGCAACCAGATTGTCCCCTTTATTTGGTACAAAATACCTATTTTCACTAGAATCTGTGTTTCAGGAGGTCTATACTGCAGAAGCTGAAACAGAAGCAACCATGTCCCAAGTAGACAACCCTATGCTGTCTCAACTACTAGATGAGGTACCACAACTCCCTCATTATCATCATTTTTGTTTTTGGCCCACACAATTTAGCTTACAAACTTGTTTGGACCCTTTCCATGCCTCACAAACTATGAGACAGCATCCAGTCAGTCAACCTGTACCAGATTCAGCCTACATCGTTTCCAATGTTCCACCAGCAAGGCAAATTCAGATGACAACGACTACCAAAGCTGGCAGGACATCAAGGACCAAGAAAGCAGTGAACCAAAAAAAGAAGACAGTGAATGCCAAGAAAGGTCTAGCTGGACAGTAGGAAGGATTATGGAGTGTGTTGATGCCCTTTTGTACATCACAGATAGTTGGCTTTTGTCGAGCAAATACAGTTGCCTTTTGTTCAGCAGCTGAAGTTTGCCTTCTTTTGTGCAGTGATCATATAGGTATAGGTCATATGCAGCTAGTATGGTGTAGTGCACTGGTGGGTAGGATGTGTACTGCAAGCACCAAAACTGAGATGTAATGGATGTTATTTTAGTGACTATATATGTCACTAGGTCAACCTCTAATGTAGGATGCTATTTTAGTGACTATATGTCACTGGATCAATCTCGAATGTATGGATGCTATTTTAGTGACTATATGTCACTGGATCAATCTCTAAATGTTGCCAAATGTGAATTACTCTTGTTTTTAGGTGCCTGTGAATTACTCATATTTAGGTGCCTGTGAATTACTCTTGTTTTTAACTTGCCTTGCCAAATGTTGCTGTCAAAATTTCCTGTGAAAAAAGCTATTTAAGTTCACTTTGTTCAGCTCACATCTGTCAATTGTATTCACTGAATAAACACCAATGCATCACAATTCAATGAGCCAAAATGATTTGAATGGACAAAACACATTCCATTTCATTGCCAAACTGATTTGAATCAGGTTCATTGCACCAAATTTGCATTACAATTCCTACTCCTACTTGAGCATCATGCCGATGACACCAACAACAACAAACACTGAAGCAACCACACAGCACACAACTCCAATTTGACCTAGGTCTACAAGTTTCTTCAGCTTTGCATCCAAACCAGCAATCCCACTCTTCAGTGCCTCCACAGCATGTTCTTCTCCCTGCAATCCTCCAAGTTCATCATGATTCACAACAACTTGTTGTTCATGGCCTCCCTCTCTGGTGCCTCCAATCAGTCCCCTTGCAACGAGAAAACGTTCATACTTGTCTTGAAACAAGAACCACGGGCACGTTCCTGGCACCTGCATCACAAGGCAAATTGTTCACCACATCACAAGGCAAGAACACCAATCCTACAGCAAAAAATGGCACTATGCACTTACATCTCTTTCATGAAAGTGGCATTTGAAGAAAACGGCCCCAGGGACCTTAGATCCGGGACCACAGACGAGCTCCAAGACCTCCGCACCGCATGTGGGGCAGGGCACAAGCGGCAGCCCAGTCTTCTCCCCGCGGTCCGCTAGGCGCTGGTAACCAGAGCTCCCAGCGCCGCTATGGCCGGACGACGCTCGCATGACGACTTGGGGGAGGGTGCGGCGGCGAGCTTAGGGAGATGGATCCGGCGAGCTTGCGTGAGTGGGAGGCAAACGGGCGGCGTGATGGCAGACGGGCGGCGAGAGAGGGAGACAGAGTTTCAAGGCCACGGGACTGAGAATGAGGAGAAGGAGATGATTCAGCGGGGTTTTTTTCGCAAAACAGCCTGCCTTATTTGGGTCCTTTCCGCGCGAGTACCGTTGGAGAGCCAAAATTGTAGATCCAGTACCTACGAGTTACGTTTTTTTGTTTGAGTACCTATGCGTTACACACCTAATAGTTTAGGTACCCACGGTGCAGTTTACTCTTTTCTATTGTTGCCACGTGTTGGTACGAAACAAACCTTCTACTCTGTTTTGAGACCATGGTATCATTGAATGATAGTCCTTTTGAAGTAAAAAAAAAAACTCCACTCGAGACTTTTTTTCCTTCTAAACCACATATTTGCATGTGTTTGACTAATAAAACCATAATTTGTAAAACAGGCCCAAACGGCTATATGGGATAGTCACTAATTACACAAGTTTTGCAGCACCAATCGGCGCGGCATTCAATCAACCATCCCGATATCCTACTTTAAACAAAAAAAAAAGTTTTTAAACAAGTTTTGATTTAGTTTACAAAAGATGTTGATCATCAGATTCATCATGAAATATGCTTTTCTAGAAAAAAATATATATTAGATTTAATAAATATGGACTATCTTCTCTATAGACTAGACTAAATTAAAATATTTTTTACTTAAAAAACTTAGCGCCCTGTTTTTTTTAACAGAGGCATTGCTGAAACGATGTCAGTAAAACTAACAGGGGAAACGAACACTACAGGCATTCCTTGGCTTGTGGCTTCTGCACCTCGTTCATCTGTCATTCATTCTAGGTGGTGCTAAACAATTGCATCGCCCATCCATGATCCATCATCCACCGGAGACCTCCACGCCACGCATCTCGCTCTCGCTAGCCCTCTCTTCCCTTATATAAACCATCCAAACTTCTCCTGCCCGGCAACCGGCAAGTGTCCAAACAGTGACGACTCGACCGATCAATCGGTACACCGTTTTTCCTTCTCTTCCTGCTTGCTACTCGCAGTCGCACACTACCACCATCCCATCCCACCACCTTTTAAAAGCCCCCACCAATCCACCACCACCACATCCTGCGCTGCTGCACGCGAAGCTCGCCTCAGCTCTGTTCAGCTCACGGTGGAAGTGCAAGAAGAGGCGACAGTGCACGAGGAGGTCAGGAAGCCACGCCGACCAGCAGCAGCACCACCACCGCCACGACACCACACCACCGCGCGATGGCGTGCATCAACATGTACAACCCTGACGGCGCGGCGGGGTTCGGCGGCGGCCCACAGGCGCCGGCCGCGCTGGGCCCGCGCATCTCCTTCTCCAGCGACTTCGCGGTGGAGCCGCCGCCGCCGGTGCAGAACCGGGCGATGAGCCTGCGGTGCCAGGAGGAGGACCTCAACTTCGAGTTCTCGGTGGGGAGCCACCCCATGATGGCGGCCGACCAGCTCTTCTCCAAGGGCAGGATCCTTCCCCTCAAGGACAACGGCGGGGGCGGCGGAGCCAGCTGCTTCGCCGCCGCCGCTGCCCGGCTGCCCACCACGCTGCGCGACGAGCTCCGTGGCGGCGACGACGACGAGAGGGCCTCCGCCTCCGCCAGCAGCAAGGGGTCGTCGTCCAGCCGGTGGAAGGAGATGCTCGGCCTGCGGAAGGCGCTCTGCGTCGTCGTCGGCGGCGGCAACGGCCCGGCGCCCAAGAAGGCTAGCAGCGACAAGCAGGGCGTCGCCGCCGACGTCGCCGACATTATGGTCACCGACGACGACGACATGGCCGCGTCCAATCAGGTTGGCATCTCGTGCCTGCAGCATCCTGCATGCTCCACCATACGGTGGAGCTTTAATCTGGTCGACACCTTGTCTCATCAAACGTTTGTTTGCTTCACACAGCATCAGGAGCTATGATGATGAGGTGACCGCACTACCGATGGGGAGAGACGAGACAGGCATGGGGGCACAAAGCCACACACTCCACATGCATGAAGCAGCTTATTTTTGTCCTCCCTCCTTCAGGCTGATGCTGTTGATCGATCAACCTCTTGAATCGTGCTTGTCATCATCCATCCATCCATGGGCTAGGTTTTGTAGATTGTTGTGAGTTTGCTTGTGTGCTAGGTGGCCCGGCCGTTGAAAAGAGCCAAAAAAAAGTGTGTATTTTCCCTGCATACTCTAAGTGCTCTGATCTTCTCTCTAGCAAACTGTCCACTCACTAGCAGATCCATGGCCAGTGTTTGCTTCTTTTCTTTCTTTCTTTCTTTCTTTCACTTGTTCTTGGCTTTCTCCTCCACTCCATCCTGTACAAAGTGGCTGTGTACTCGTCGTAGATGGGAAATTTATGGTGCAATGATTAGATTTGCCAGGTGGCCAGATCTGTGAGGTGAGGAGGCTCTAGTTCACCAGTGATGGAGCCTCACTGGCCGCCCCTGTCCCTGTGGGGATCAACAGTGCTCTTCTTTGTCTCGTTGCTCCGCTGGATGAGTATATAAAGAGAGACAAGCGCCTCAGAGCGAGCATGTGTGAGGCGACAGCGAGAGCTGGTGGAGGAAGGAAGGCTCCCCCAGTCCCCGCGCCCCTGGCCTGTAGGCCTGCATAATCATCATTTTTTGTTCTGTTTTGTTTTTGTTCCTTCGCAAAAATGATATCCATCTTTTTCTCATTTGAAAAATCTAGTGGACTAAGACTGTCTCCAACAGCTTACTCAAACGGCGACGCAATTCCAAAATAAGTCACGTACAGTGTTTTTAGGTGACGAAAACCGGCTCCAACCGAAGAGGCAAACGGGTCATGCATTTTGGGTAGGAGGCCACGCGGGACGCTTATTTGCGTCGTCTTTCTCTCCCAGACGCAAAGTCTTCGACAGCGAGGCGGGCCCGACGACGACGACAACGGCGAGGCGGGCGGAGCTCGCCGGGGAGGGAGGCGGGCGGTGCTCACCGGATCTCGCAGGGAGGGAGGGAGCCCGGCCGACGCAGCCACGCCGCGCAGCCGCGATGCCCAACGCAGCCGCGCCACCTCCCCACGGTCCCGCCGGCCTCCCTGCACTGGATCAGAGTTGGGAGAGAGGGGAAAAGCTCGCCGGAACCCTAGATCTAGGAGGAGGAGGAGGGCCTACATCGTCGAGGCCGCCGCGCCACTGGATCCGCGCCGGGGTTGCCGCACCCGCACCAGGGGCCGTCCGTGCCAACGCCGCCGCGCCTGGGTCGCTGTGCCGGGCCACCGCGCCGAGGGCCTCCCGCCGCCGTCCATGGCGCGGTGAGCGCGGTGGGGTGCAGGGAGGACGCGGTGGAGCGCGGTGGGGCGTGGTGGGCGCGCGGTGAGGCGCGGTGAGCTCGCCGGGAGGACGTCGGGCGTCGGGGAGGGAGAGAGAGAGGAAGCATCGGAGAGAGGAAGCCCGGCCTCCTCCGTGGCACGCTCCACTGGATCGGTGGCCCGACGACGACGGCGAGGCGGGGAGGGAGGTGGGCTGTTGGAGAAGGAAGGGGATGGGTCCGTCACTTATTTACTGTGCCGAACCCAGATCCTACGATGCGTCGCTGATTTAGGTATCGGGTGTTGGAGATAGTCTAAGCGAGCCATGGATGGATCCATCGATCTATCCAATGTGCTCCCGACATGTCCTCTGCAGTGTATCATGGTCTCATAGATGCACTGCTGCTGCCTACCTGCCTCTATGCTTGCAATGCGTTCAGATCCATCGAATCCTCGCGGCGAATTAAGTCTAGGAAACCGGTGTGGCCACTAGTTTCTATAGTGAAACACAAAAAAAAAGTAGAGGGAGCTAGAAGAAAGCTAGAGGATACTAATTCGGTAGTAGTGCTATTGTATTGGCGCGGCAAGCATGCAGTGGTGATGTTCAACTTTCTCATCTTTACAGGCAAACAGGAGTGTCAACAAATGCTGATGTCTTCATCTTTAGCAGGTTTCATGGACGCCTGTCTCCATTACCGGCCGTCTGAACTGTACGGGCGTCTAGGCATCGTGTGGATAGATAACAGGATCAGCATGCGCCATGAGATCTACTAGAGGATATAAAAATCTTTATAGCTAGCACAAGGCCAACTTTAATTGCTACAGTTAGATGGGCTTTATTAGATTCAGAGGACAGATAGTAGCAGCTCTAGATATATCGAGTGTGTAGTGGAGTAGTCCTACTATGCAAACAAGCAGCTGGGCGTATGAAAAAGAGCTGGCAAATGGCATGGTTTTTCTGCTACTACCCCTCAGTCCTATGTGTCCGGGGTGCTACCTATACAAGATGGCATTGGCAATGGCATATGTAGGGCACAAGAAGGTAATGGAACCCATAACGAGTCACGGAGGATATGTCTCATCAACAGCGCACCAAAAAGCGTGCTACAATGCAATATGTGTCGTCATGAAACAGCAAGGATCCATGACGGAAGCAATAATAACAAGAAACGATCGGTGATTGATTGATGCATGGCCGAAGACTGAAGACTCAATAGCTAGAGAGAAACACACACAAAACAGGGCTCAATGCAAAGTGAAGAAGAAGAAGAAGGATCTGGACCGTTACCTCTGGAGCTGGATTACGACGTTAGCTAGGGTGACGGCAATAATGCGTTCTCTTTACTCCCTCTCTGAAGCAGCTGGGCTATCTTGGCACTGTTGCCACGGCAGAATCACGTGGAACCTACGCCCTATCGTCGAATTAAATCCCTTGGTGGAACTTGTGCACCGGAAGATCGTGGTAACAAGGGCAGTCCCAATGGTGCATTGATAATGGTTTCTATCCTCATTAAATGGCTTGTCACGTAGGTAAAATGCTAACATGGCAACGTAATTAATGAAGAAAGAGAGCAAAAATCATAGATCTGGTTTTTTCATGAAGAAACCAGGTCTATTCTTGACCCAATGCACCAAGAAACCATGAAATCGCCATTGGGGAGAAACCACCAGTTTCTAGGGAGCTCGTGTCGCACTCCCATTGGAGGAAAAGATAGAGTTAGGAAAGAGAAAGAGAAAATAGTTATTACTCATAGAAACCATGGGTTGGAAAGCAGTACTTTTTTGGTGCGATATCCTATGTTATAGAAACTACTGGTTTCTTTTATTGGGACTGCCCTAATAGCTTTGTTAATTTCGAGCACGCAGCTCTCGGCTGATTCAATTCGCAGCTAGCTAGCTTTGTGATGCCAACAAATGAAATTATGGAGCAAGCCGTGCTTCTCAATCCGGAGAGGATGTATCATGTACCATCTCAACATGTTGTTATCATTGCCAATAATCAAACGGTGTACGTACGTACGTCCTCCCACAGCCACAGAGCTGAGCTCGCCGTCCAGGTCCAACGACATCGTGCGTAGCTAGCTTAGCCCTGTGGACATTGACCAGTGGCGGGGCAACCGATTGTCCTCGCACACCGGTTGGTCTTATCGGCGATGCAATGCAACGCGACATCATCACACATGGCCGATCCGAATGCAATGATCAACGCGGGCCGGGCGGGCGGGCTCCGATGCTTGTCCCGGTGTGCGAGGCCGTTGGCCCGTCCGCCCGACCTAACGCGCCAATTCGGTCGCGAGCAATCACCAGTCCCGTCGCGTGCCGTGTGGCGCTATATACAGCTGGGAGCCAGTAGAGCGACGGCACGCACGGCGGGCGAGATCGTACGCGTCACCGCGACGGCGACTCGGATGAGCTCGGGCCGTCGGGCGAGCGTCGTTCCAGTCAACTCCGGCGGGGGAACGAGGTGAGATCGGCCCCCGCATACGGCGACCCGCGGGGCTCCTCCACGATCAAGCCGCGCGCGCCAACCCTAACGTAGCACTAGCTAACCGCGGCGCCGACCACACGAGGCCTCGCTCCTTCCGGCGGCACCCTCTGATCCACCGCACCGCACGAATGCCGTGCCCGCGGTGCGGGGTCTGCGGGGACGTGACGCAGCTCGAGCCGGCCCACAGAAATTCGCGCACCGAGGCACGGGTTTGGGCCAAGGAGGCGCAACCGCCCACGTGCTTGTCCCGCGTCCCACACAGGCCGGCGGATTCATTTTGGTGCGCGTCTCGTTGGGGATGTGTGTTATATCAAACTAATTATGTTAGTGGGCTTACACCGAATTAAGATGAAACTAATTATGTTAGTGGGCTTATACCGAATTAACTCTTGAAGCTCTAGTGCTCAAGAGTTATAACTGAAGAAGTTAAATGGCCATCTTTTATCTATATAAGGAACATATGTATTCACTATTCGATGATGAAAAAGAAGAGAAATTTCGTTCCGCAAACAGTCTTTGTCTATAGTGTCATTCTACTTTCTGTGATCTTGTAATGGGAACGGGAGATGGGATATTCTACTAATTCTCACATCTCTTATTGCTTGGGTGACGGATTGGGGATCCGTAACTATTACATATTATAATACGTTATCAGCAGCTCTCCTCTGAGTTAAGATGAAGGATGGAGCGAAAGAACCTTGCTTGGTTGATAGCGCTACCACAAATTCAATCCTTAGAGAGACAAAATATTTTCAGACACTTCAGAAAGAACTGAAAATATATTAACAATTGCCGGAAGCAATGGCCGTATTATAGGTTATGGTCGAGCCACCGTGGTACTCCCTAACAATACTAGAATCACTATTGATGAAGCTTTCCTATAACCAGGAGCTCAACGTAACCTTCTTACCTTTAAAGACATCTGTCGTAGTGGTTATCATATCACTACTACAACTGATAGTGGTACCGAATACCTCTATATTACGGAGTCAAAAGGAGATCAAATGCGTGTGGTAGAAAAAGCGCTTGGAACCTCATCTGGGCTGTACTACACACAGATTGAGCCCCCTCATGAATATGTTGCAATGCCAACCATATTTAAAAATCCAAAACCTTTTATGATTTGGCATGAAAGACTTGGCCATCCTGTATTAACAATGATGCGAAAAATTATTACTACTTCTGCTGGACATGGCATTAACATATCACACTTTCCTAAACCAAAAGATTTTTTATGGACTTCTTGTGGAACAGGAAAGTTAATAATTAGGCCCTCTTACCAGAAGATAAAGGACGAGTCCTTAAGATTCTTAGAAAGAATTCAAGGTGATATTTGTGGCCCAATCCACCCATTGTCAGGACCATTTCGATACTTCATGGTGCTCATAGATGCTTCTACAAGGTGGAGCCATGTGTGTCTATTCTCAACATGGAACCATGCCTTTGCAAAATTAATTGCCCAAATCATTCGTTTACGTGCTAGCTTCCCGAAGAACAGCATTAAGTCAATTCAAATGGACAATGCAGGTGAATTCGCCTCAAAGACATTTAATGATTACTGTTTAGCAATGGGGATAGATGTGCAACATTCTGTTCCCCATGTTCATACTTAAAATGGACTTGCCAAGTCTTTAATAAAAAGAATTAAACTCATTGCTAGACCTCTTTTGCAAGATAGCAAACTCCCCACCAATTGTTGGGGCCACGCAGTACTGCATGCTGCTGCTTTAATTCAATATCGACCATCTGCATATCATTCTACTTCCCCTCTTGAATTAGTGCGTGAACAACAACCTAAGATTTCCCATCTGCAAAAGTTCGGTTGCATTGTGTACATGTCGATATCACCGCCCCAACGAACCGTTATGGGCCCTCATCGAAAGATGGGGATTTATGTTGGCTATGAAAGTCCATCAATAATCAAATATTTAAAGCCTAAAACTGGTGACTTGTTCATGGCTAGATACGCCGATAGTATATTTGATGAAGATTGGTTCCGACATTAGTGGGAGGATTGTATCTAAAAACAAAGGAATGCCGGGAAATTGAATGGAATGCTAGTGGCATTCATTCACTTGATCCACGCACTAAAGACACTGAACTTAAAGTTCAATGAACAATTAGCCTACAACAGTTTACAAATAACATACCAGATGCTTTCACTAATATAAGAGGAGTATCAAAATCGCATATTCCCACGGCTAATGCACCGGAGAGAGTGGAGATACCCATGGAAGGGACAGACTCTTCTCAAATCCCCAATCCTAGGAAAAGGGGGAGAGAACCGAATGATTCTATACAGGCACAGCGGAGACGTCCGCAAGGCCGAGATAATAGAGAACAAGCATTAGATGAAGGCCCTAGTGCACTAGCGTGTATTACTATAAGCAATGGCACAAGGGCATCGGAACAACCAGCCATATCAAATATGGAAAATCAAGATGAGTTGGATGAGCTAAATGAAGAAATTGCCACTGACTATGCAAAGTCAAGAGAGTAATACAATAGAAAGACTATAGTCGTTGATATAAATTTTGTCTCTAAAATTGATGAAATCATTGACGAGGACTCCGAACCAAAGTCCATGGCAGAATGCCGGGAGCGCTCCGATTGGGTCCAATGGAAAGAAGCTATAGAGACTGAATTGCACTCGCTTAATAAGAGGCAAGTATTTGGGCCTGTAGCCCGCACGCCCCCCCCCCCCCCAAAGTATTTCCGATGGGATACAAATGGGTATTTGTTCAAAAAAGGGAGCGAGAATAATGTTGTGGTGAGATATAAAGCGAGACTTATAGCGCAAGGGTTTTCGCAGAGACCTGGAATTTATTACGATGAAACATACTCTCCTGTTATGAGTGGCATAATGTTCCGATATTTAATATCAACAGCAGCTGGTATGAATCTGAAAATACAGTTAATGGATGTTGTGACTACGTATCTTTACGGGTCACTATATATATATATATAGACGAAAGTCCCTGATGGATTAAAAATTCCAGATTCTAAAGGCAATCGCAAATGTTAAACAATCTGGACGGATGTGGTATAATCGGTTGAGTGATTTTCTCCTGAAGAAATGTTATGTAAATAATGATGATTGTCCATGTGTATTTATTAAAAGGTCTCAGAATGGATTTTGTATTATTTTAGTATATGTCGATGATTTGAATATCATAGGACACACAGAGGACATTGATGTGGCGTGTACCTACCTTAAAGCGGAATTTAAAATGAAAGACCTTAGTAAAACTAGATTTTGCTTAGGCCTACAAATTGAGCATCTCCCTGAAGGAATTCTTATACATTAGGTGACTTACACAAAGAAAGTTCTTGAGAGATTTAATATGTCAAAGGCTCATCCCCTAAAAACCCCAATGGTGGTGAGATCACTCGATGAGGAGAAAGATCCATTTAGACCCAGGAGTGAAGATGAGAAAGTCTGAGGACCTGAAGTTCCATATCTAAGTGCCATAGGAGCACTGATGTATCTTGCAAATTGCACTAGACCCGATATTGCTTTTGCGATAAATTTGCTAGCCAGATACAGTGCTGCCCCAACCAAAAGACACTGGATAGGTGTTAAAACAATACTCAGATACCTCCAAGGTACAATAGATCTTGGCCTATTTTTCCCGAAGAATCATGATTTGACTATGGTCAGCTATGCAGATGTTGGATACCGATCAGATCCTCATAATGCAAAGTCACAAACTAGTTTTGTATTTCTTTGTGGTGGTGCAACTATTTCATGGAGGTCTTGTAAGCAAACTTTAGTAACAACATCTATAAACCACTCAGAGATAATAACACTATATGAAGCTGCACGTGAATGTGTTTAGCTAAGGTGGATGATTAGCCACATCCAGAAGTCATGTGGCCTTAATACTATGGATACCCCCACTATTATATATGAAGATAATGCAGCATGTGTTGCACAAATGCAAACGGGCTATATGAAGAATAACTTAACTAAGCATATTTCACCAAAATTCTTTTATCCTCAAGAACTCCAGAAGCAGGGTGAAGTAAATATACTGCAAGTAAGATCATGTGACAATCTTGCAGATTTGTTTACAAAATCTCTTCCAGCCACAACATTCAAAAGATATGTTCGGGAGATTGGCATGAAATTCTTGAGTGACTTGCAGAGCTCAGGGGGAGTAAATCCCTAATTATTAATTCATATTCTTAAAATCCGGAAGATGTTGAAACCCGTGGTCTTGAAGATCATAAGGCATATATATGTTGCATACATCTATGCGGCAAGAATGTACTCTTTTCTCTACTGTTTTTTTCCACTGAGTTTTTAGACAGAGTTTTTGATGAGGCATGAGTTTGTCGTGGTATTAGCCCAAGGGAGAGTGTTATGAAACTAATTATGTTAGTGGGCTTATATCGAATTAACTCTTGAAGCTCTAGTACTCAAGAGTTATAACTGAAGAAGTTAAAGGGCCATCTTCTATCTATATAAGGAACATATGTATTCACTATTCGATGATGAAAAAGAAGAGAAGTTTGGTTCCACAAACAGCCTTTGTCTATAGTGTCATTCTACTTTCTATGATCTTACAATGAGAACGGAAGACGAGATATTTCTATTAACTCTCACGTTTCTTATTGCTTGGGTGACGGATCGGGGATCCGTAACTATTACATATTATAATAGTCTGCGCCTTTGGCTTGGATCGTTCAACGGCTCGCTAGCGCCCGCACATTCAGATAATGGGGAGTTCGGACGTCCACGCCTGCAGTTATTTTTTCACGTCGTGCGCCCATGTGGGGCCCACATTGTCCCTAATGGCACCAGCACCGAGATGAGACGGAGGAGGTGGCGGATGCCCAGAGCCGGCAACGAGAGGAGGAGAAGACACCGAGGCTAGACAACAGAAGACGAGGAGAGAGATGCAACATATGTCTGAAGGCAGATGAAATACTTGAAACATGCATCTAAAATACTTACAAAACACCCAAAAAACACTTAAAACCATTACAAAAACATACGCAACATCCAGATAAAATAATTACAAAAATATGTGTGAAATATATGCACATCCAGATAAACACATTTACAACGTACGTTTGAAAAAACAGATGATACGTTGGGAACAAAAGCTTGCAATATACGTGTACAACCATTGCAACATATACAACATCTCGATCTACTTTTGCAACACACGTATGAAACACTTGCAACATATCTCTGAAACATCTTGAACACTTAAAACAGACGCTTGCAGCATACACTTTCAAGCGCAACATCTACTTACTACTTGGACGAAAATAGAGGCTCATCGACGTGGAGCTTGATGTCAGTGTAAAGTTTGGTGCTACAGAGTGGTGCGGAGGTTGTCGGTACGAAGCTCGTCGACAGCATAGAACTCATTAGGGGTCGCGGCAGGTAGATGGAGCAGGACCGCAATGGGAAGCGTTAGGGCTTGTTTGGTTTGCAAATTTTTTGGCGAAATGGTACTGTAGCACTTTCGTTGTTATTTGGCAATGAGTGTCCAATCATAGTCTAATTAGGCTTAAAAGATTCGTCTCGTGAATTTCGTCTAAACTGTGTAATTAGTTTTATTTTTCATTTATATTTAATGCTTCATGCATGCGTCCAAAGATTCGACGTGACAGAAAATTTTAAAAAAAATTGTAAAATAAAGTGGAACTAAACGGTACCTTAGTCTGGGCGGGGGCACGTTTGGTGGGCGCGCTGCGCGAGATCCGTCCCGCGCAGAGCGAGCGGGCAACACAGAGGCGGGAGCCGTTCCGCGAGCGGGCGACGCCGAGGCGGTCCGGACTGACAGACGCGCGGAGCATTACGGATCGCCGGGCTGGACCTGCCAAACCAAAGTGCCGATGCCAGATGGCCTGCTCCAACGCGCGGATCTTTGCGTCCAACTACCCGGACGGCAGTAATCCTCCGTTCACTCTCGATCTGCTCCTGTTTTCCGCGATGGGCTGTTGTTGGGCCCAGCCTGGTCCCTTTATTTTGGTCCGTGCATTCCAGTTAGCCCATATACCATTTATGTTTCAGTTCAACTAAGTATGTTTGCTTGGATTTGGTTGATTATTTAACCTCTTGGTTTCTTCCATAATATCTTATTTGACTATTTTCATTGTACAAAAATTACATGTTTTAATTTTATTTTTCCCTTCCATTTATTTTTCTTCTTTTCCATTTTTCTGTACTTCTACACTCGAATAATATTCTCCTCGATATGCAGTAATTTATTCTACATATTTCTGTTCTCTATTTGCCTTGCATTTTATTTATATATTTTTTGTATTTTCCTTTTTTTCTTATACTCCTAGAGACATAGACAAGGTGTAGCGGCCGCAATAGCAATAGTGGTCTCCTACCACTACCGCTGCGGCGTAGCTGACTGGATTTAGCAAGTTGAAAGTTAGCAACCACTATTTGAGTTAGCGGGCCGCTATAGCGGTCCACAATTCTTTATAGCTGGCGCAATAGCATGGTAGGGTACGTAATAAAATTAATAATCCTAGCCCACCTAAGATACACAGATGGTGAACATGAGACTAATAAGGTTGCTATTTTGTTGACAATAATAACGAATAATGGTCTTATAAACTATTTATGGTTCTCATAATCTATTTATTTATAAACTCTGATATATATGATTGCTTATATGGAACATCATGTCTTTTTCTTCTTAATTTAAGTACATGAAATCTCATTTCTTTGAGTACAGCTAAATGTTTATTTGTACCTAACATTCATGATATATGTTTAAATTTACTTGTAATTATCATATGCCGATATTGGAACTTAACGTCCGCAATAGCACCCGCTATACGCTATTTAGTACCTTGACATAGACCGGATTTTGTGTCCCTTGGACTATGTCGACGAAATATGGTCGGCAGTCTACCTAGGGGTATGCCCAAGGTAGTAGATTGTCGGCAGACAGATGCGCAAGCCACAAACAAGACGGTGACGCAAGACAGACACGAGGTTTTATCTAGGTTCGGCCGCCAAGAAGGCGTAATACCTACGTCCTGCGTTTGATTGTATTGTTGTATGTCAATGAGAGTTGTTTTTTAGAGGGGTCCCCTGCCCGCCTTATATAGTCCGGGGGGCAGGGTTACAGATCTGGAAACTAATCCTAGCCAGTTACAATTGCCATAGGTAGCCGGATAAGGATTCCTATTCTAACCGACCAGGGTCTTGCTTGATCGCCAAATCTGTCTTGACTCCTTACGCGGGACTCCGAACAGGTTAGCCAGGCCACGCGTCGTCTTTTGGTGGACCGGACCCTCTGATCCGGGCCGGCCCAAGCCTAGCCGTAAGGGTATAGGGGTTAATACCCCCACAGCTAGTCCCCGAGCACCATGTATTATGCTGCGACACGTCGTTTGATCTCCTTCGACTAATGCAATCCGTCTTCATGTCATTTGCAACTGATTGAAAAATTGACCAATCAAATGCGCCAGCATTCTGATCAGTACAGAGAGCAGTAGACCACGATTATAGCCGAAGATTCCGGTTGTCCGAAGAATGCATGGTGCTCTTAAAGAAAAAAGAAAAAGATTTCTTTCCCGATCAAGTGTGCCCACTTGTATTTCTGAAAAGAAATGTAAGTGACCCTTGTACAATAGTTGTTATGGCCAACAGTCAGAGCGTAGGGGTCGATTAAATAAACACATTCACCGTAAGGTGAAGTGTGCCCACTTAGTCCCCGAGCCTGGTAGTAGGTGACACAGGCACGTGGTGCCAGGGTCTAAAAAGAATTCCCATTCAAGTTGAAAATCCAATCATAATACAAGCGATACGAGATGCACCGGCAGGTGCATCGTACCGATGTAGTCCTCGAGCTTGCTGGAAGGCAAAGTATAAGCCTTGCAGCAAGGTCTAAATAAATGTCTCTCAACTGTATGTGAGTACAAATCACATGTAACCGAGGAGAGCGGTCTCCGAGCAGTGGTCGAGACAGTTCCCGAGCACGATAGTAATCCTGACAATCAGTCAAAGCGTAGGGGTCGATTAAATAAACACATTCACCGCAAGGTGAAGTGTGCCCACTTAGTCCCCGAGCCTAGTAGTAGGTGATGCAGGCACGTGGTGCCAGGGCCTAAAAAGAATTTCTACTGAAGTTAAGAATCCAATCATCGTATAATCAATACGAGATGCACCGGCAGGTGCATCATACCGATGTAGCCCCCGAGCTTGCTGGAAGACGAAGTATAAGCCTTGTAGCAAGGTCTAAATAAATGTCTCTCAACTGTATGTGAGTACAAATCACATGTAGCCGAGGAGAGCAATCACCGAGCATTCTTCGGAACAGTCCCCGAGCATGGTAGTGGTCGAGGTAGTCCCTGAGCACCGTAGTGGTCTGGGTAGTCCCCGAGCACGGTAGTGGTTGGAGCAGTCCCCGAGCACGACAGTGGTCGGAGCAGTCCCCAAGCACGACAGTGGTCGGAGGAGTCCTCGAGCACGGTAGTGGTCTGGACCATCCCTGAGCATGAGACATGCAGTGAAGAAACGAATACCGCTTGTACTATTATTTGGTGTATTTATTTATCTTCTTACTATGTCAAGTCCAATCTGACACGTCTAGTCAAAAAAGCAGACGGGTATAGCACGTCATACTGCCTTCTTGTCCTTTCAAGCAAACAGTCGCTTGGCACCTGTAAGGAGGTGCGTCAGTGTGGGCCCTCTCACACTAGCAACGAAGAGGCGCGTACACTGGTAATGAAGGGGCGCATATATTGGCATAGATCTCGAGGTTGTGAAAACAACCATCTACGGCGCGTGCGCACGTCTCCTAAGAATCTTGGGCAGACAAAACGGCGGAACTCTTGGTTATTTATAATATAGAACTGGTAAGTTACTTTTTACCGATCCCTATTACCATTCGCCGCCGCAGCCTTCTTCTTCCTCTTGCCAAACCCTATACCTCCGAGATCATCACCAATCGCCCCTCCACCGTATCCACCTCCTTAGCAAGGTTGGATTCATGGCGAAGAGTGACGCCCAGAAGAAGGCCGGAGTCATGGCGAAGGAGTGGTGGAAGTCAAGAAGCAACGAGCAGACCATCGAAGACCTTGTCATCATGGGAGTACTCCACAACTAGGCACTCACAGGATGGCATGCGCCGGAAGGAGAAGGGTACCCCGATCCACAAACAGGTGAGATTGTGGTTTTTGAAGATTTCTTCAAGCGGGGTTTTGGGGTTCCAGTACACCCTTTCCTTCAAGGGCTCTATTTGTATTATGAGATTGGGATTTGCAATCTGCATCCCAACTCGATTCTTCTTGTCTCCACCTTCATTCATCTTTACGAAGCATATGGTGGCTTCTAGCCCCATTTCGACTTCTTTCGCCATCTTTTCTGTCTGCGGAAGAAAGAAAGCGGCGGCTCGAAGATAGCCAGAGGTGTGTACCTCAATCTGCGTGACAGGATGAAGGCCCAGTACTTGCACTGCCCTTGGAATACATCGCTGGACGACTGGTACAAGAAGTGGTTCTACATCCGCAAAGAGCCAAACATGATCACACTGTGCGACGTGGGGTTCATTCCGGAGAAGAAGAACAGCTGGTCAGAGAAGCCCGAGCACTTGGAACAGATCTTAGAACTTCTTGGGATGATCCCATGGAAGAAACTGGATGGTCCGAGCATGGTCGGGAACTTCATCAGCCGAAGGATCTAGCCCTGCCAGAGGAGGGTACATCCCAGCTACGAGTACCAAGGTAGCGCAGACCCAACGAGGACCAAGCAAGAGGCGCTTGACAAGATAGAAGTCAAAGCCAGGATTGGAGAGCTATTCAACTTAGCTGATCCAAATTATGTCAGGTTGAGCAACATCGAGCACGCTTTCAAGCTGGCCCGACCTCCCCCAAAGGTAAATTATGCTGCCTTGTACCCGTAGTGTTATGTTGTAACAGAAACTTAGTGTGTTATCGCCTTTATGTTTCCTAGATTAATGGTCGTGATAGAGCAGCAGTGTTTGTGTCTCCACCCCCTGGTGTGGATTGGCCGCAAGTTGCCGGCCCAACCGCCCAGACCAGTGTCGGGATCGAAGATGTCGACTGGGCCGTACTCGGAGTTGGGGAGGAGGCAACGGCCAGAGCTGCTGGTAAGCGGCCGGTGGCCAGCAAGCGTCGTCAGGCCATCTTTACATTGTCAGATGATGAAACAGAGGATGCAGACATCTTTTGACTCGTCCCTCAAAAGAGGAGACAACTAGAGTCGACGGAGCAGGGTGGCTCCTCCGTGCCAGTGGGACTCGCATCGCCGACCACTGCAATGCAGAGGACAAGCGGCAAAGGGGTCGAGCATCAAGACCCGGCGCTGGTACTGGTCGTAGAAAGAGACCTGGTGGCACCCGCAGAGCACGTGGAGCAAGCACGGCTGAAGAGACGCACCTTCGCCACATCATTCCGTGCTTCCAAGCTGTAAGTATTTGTAACCTTGATGTAAGCTTACAATTTATATTGAATACTGTTGTCTTCTGAACTTATCTCTAATATATTAGGTCGGCGTCCACCGAAAATCCCGACCAACTAGCCGGGTGCGGCATGGCTCTGCCAGCAATCCCAGAGAAAACTGCCCAGCAGCCAGCTATGGAGGAACCTATAGTAGAAAGTCCGCCAGAGCCTCAGCGGACAAGCGGCCAGACAACAGTCCCTGAGCAGGTGGTTGAGGGGAGAGCCGAGCCAAGTATAGGTGCTCTGAGCACTAACCCTGCTGAGGGGGACACGTCAGCGCCAAGGGTAACAGACCAAACCGAGGAGCAGCGGCCAGAGGTGGCACAGAGCACGTTTGCCGATGCTACGGCCCATGGGAAAGCCATAGTGATCGTAGAGGCTGCAAACTCTGGACCAGCACCGCTACCCGAACAAGAGGCTGAAGAGGACAAAGTAGAGGAGGTCCTAGGCCATCCCTAGGACAAACGACAACATGTATATGTGTCGCGCTGGCAGAACGTCCAATGGGTTGTTCATGAAGAAATCCCAGAGGTCGAAGAGACCATGAAAGTTGAACGAGCGGTAAAACGTCTAGTGACGGAAGTCCAGGTATGTTTTGCATGACCACTTGATCCTGCTATCCAGTCAAACTTGTCTGACTTAGCTTTTGTACATGCAGGACTTAATGAAGACCGCAAGGTACCGAAAGAAGTGCTTTGACCAGATTGAGGGGATCACAGCAAGCAATAAAGAACTGGCGGCCAAGGTGGAACGCTTGCGCCACCAACTTGAAGCCGCCAACCAGGAGAGGACAGAGCAAGAGGCACAGAACCAGAACCTGGTCGTCCAGCTCAGTAACAAAGAGCGGGAAAAAAACAAGTAAGTTGTCACTTTATCACAACAAGTGCATGACACGTGTTGTTGCATTGTTGGTAGTAACAGCTGTAGTGTAGGCTTAGAAGCCGAAGTAGTCTGTCTCCAAGAGGAGAATAGCCGTGTGGCCATAGAGTGTGGTCGCCTGACGGAGGACAACAAGAAACTGGCGCACGACCAGTCGCAACTCCGAGACCGCACAACCAAGATGAAGGAGGAACTGAAAAGTAAGTGTTACAGACCACCTTGCTCATTCTGTTGCCCGCGTTATCTTGTTGTGGCGTGACATTTTAATGTCTTGTGCGGTTTGCAGTTTTAAAAGTCAATGCCAAGAAGCATCTAGAAACCGTGATGAAAGATCGTGATGGCTGGAAGGCGTGATGCCTAGAGATCACCGAGGATCGGGACACATGGAAGAACCGGTGCCAGGAAGTGGCAACTGGCATTTTGCCCGTCCTCAACCTTATCGACCCAGCGCTTACAGAGGAAGTACCAAGGACGCCGCAGCTCGGACTGGTCGAGAGATGCCGAAAGGCATGGGAATGGTTCCAAGAGTTTGTGAAGGAGGCGGGTGAGTACACAGGCGCACATGTGCTAAGCATGGTGCGTGCCCACTACCCTCTGATCGATCTCAAGCGCCTGGAGGCTAGGTACCCGAAGGAGGTAGATCCAGACAAGGCTGAGGAGCTTCAGATGACCCAGCTAGACATGTCTTCAAAGATAATTGGCGACATTAACCTGTGTGGAGGTAGGACAGCACCTGTACAGGGTACGCCATCAACAAGCCAGCTGGAAACACCATCAGTTGTGAGCCAACCGGCAAAGCCTGTGGTCTCGACTAGCCAGGCATCGGTGGGGCCATCCTCTTCAGCTCGACCAGTACAATAGTCCCTAAGACTTGAGCAGGATGTCAGAAGTAGCGAGCAGCAGGTGCCGCGTGCCCCAACCCCATTCTTGAAACTGGGCATGGTGGCTGGTAATCTATAGGACGCCCCTTCCTTTCCAAGCTTGGAGGATCAAATTTAGCATCCTAAAAAGGTCGATTAGAACAGTTGGCAGAGGAATTCGTCAAGCGGTTTTCTTGAAAAGAAATGGCAAGTTACCACTCTGTCAGAAGCAAATTCCCCATCTAGAGCTATACACAAACGGTGAACCAACCCACAGAAAAGATGAGAGTGCCATTCTTGCCACCAGGAGTCAAACAGAGTGGAAGAGAAGCTGACTCTGATCCAGTCATGCAAGCAAAGGGAAGGAAGATCTGACCCCAGTTGGAAAACTCTAGAGACTTCTAGTACTTCACTAATATCCTCTCTTGGCCTCAGTATATCCTTGAAGAAAAGTTGAGGAGGCAATTAACCAAAACCAAACTAACGAGCTACAAAGGAGGAAACATATGGCCATTTTGTCACGACCATGACAAAATTTGGCTAGAAGGACATAGGGCTTGATAAAGGAATTGAAGATTGCAGCCGTCGTCTCATCCGAGCAGCCTGATTCAAATCAGAATTTGAATGGGAAGATCAACTCATTGTTTTCATCCTCATCGTATGGCAGCCAAGTTAGGATGTCTACATCAAACCCTCTATAAAACTTTTTGAAGAGATGGCCAATGTCAATATCGATTGTTATGGCCAATGCAACCTCACCATAGCTTGTACACTAACGGGTTCTTCCTTCTTCGCCTCTATATTCCTCATCAAAATTGGAGGAAGGGAAACTTAGGTTTCAGAGATCAAGCCTTACAATCTTGTGCATGTACAGGTTAAGCCACAGTTGTATCAGCCACCAGGGGCCACTAATAGCATGCACTGGTTCATTCTTCAGTAATTGGGCAGCTACCTGGTACATTAGATGATAAGCGGCTCCTAACAGATACTTTCCAAGAGGGATGACCTTGCCTACTGCTAGATGCTCGACCATGAGTTTATGATTGTAAGTCGTGCCATAAGATGACCCACAGAAGATGAATCTCTCAAGCAACATGTTCAGAAAGGCTACATATTCCCTTTCACTAATATTTAATTCGTCTCCAATATGGTTTAGAATGTAACTAGCCCATCCTGTGCAGTCTGATATCTTAGCTAACTTCTTGGATCCAGCACTCAAGTACTCATAAAGCTGCATTGATCCAGTAATTCTAAGGCCAATCAACATGTAAACATTGGCTAGAGTGATGGTCATTGGACCATGACCAAATACAAAGGTATTAAGGGCATTGGACTAGAAATAAGATGCAGAAATCAAGAGTGAATCATTCCTCTCCATCCCAGACAATGAGAGTGACAAGCATTGATGATTCAAATCATAAAGCTTCCAATCTCCACCCTTTTCCTCAAACACCCTACGGAACTAATTTCTCCATCCCTTAGGTATTTGGGTCAATTTCTGAAGGGAGTTTTGGTATTCCAAGAGGACAAATCCACGGCAGACTATTTGAAGGGGATTTGGTTGGTTTCTTGATGGATGAAATCAAATGGATCAGGATCACCCATAGGCCTGAGAAAATAAACATTGGAAGCAATAGCTGATGGGATCAAGATTTTGTTCCTCATTTCCTAGAAATTGAATGAAATAAATTTAGGGAAAAAAGAAACACAGGGTAGCGACCGGTACTTGGAGAATGGGAAACTTGGAAGGCATACCTTAGGGATATGGTCGCTAGTCGCCATTAAAGCCGAAGTAGATTTGAATCTTATGAAGAACTCTTGAATAACGGCTTGATAAGATAGATGATTTGCTAGGGTTTGAGGCCTTGGCGATGATGGTGTCGGATATTAAGATTTGCTCAAGGAAAAGGAGAAAAGCAAACAGGCCAAGTGAGTTGGAAGAGGTACTATTGGGATATTATATAAAACTCGAGCCGAGAAGTCAGGAATCATGCGTATATCTCGGAATAGAACGGTTGCGGTGTGGTAAACGGATAAATAGGAATTTTCAAATAAAATCACTTTTATCTCAAAATTGGGGGCATGTGTTTACACCAAAATTTGAGAGAAGAACGCAGGAATTCGAAGGCTTCCAAGATTATGCCATTCAAGGAATCGATATCAGTTGATTCAGATATGACTCTGGAATCGGATCTCTTTGGATGACGTTAGCAGATAATGATGATGAGCTACGGTTGGTGCCAGGAAACTATATATCGGACTCTACAAAAAGGGAAAGATTAGAGTCCAAATTATCTTAAATTAGGAATGCTTTCTTCTGTGCCGAAGATCGTAATGAGTTGTGCTCGAGTAGGAGTCATGTTTAGGCTCCGGGTATAAATATTGGACCCCGGCTATTGTAAGAGGACACACAATCAATCAAATACAAGTTACTTACTTTTTTCGGCTCCGGCCACCCCTTAGGAGTAGGAGTAGAGTAGATCTCAGTGAGTTCTTCAGCAAGCAGAGCTGCATCGGTCTGGTCGACCTCTGGCATGTCTGTAAGTCCCATCATAGCTTATACTTCTGTTCGTACGGCTGCATCGATCCGGTCGACCTCCACTGCAACTCTGGTATAATCTAGTTATCGACTTTTGTTTAGTTCAAGTAAGGTTGCATTGATCCAGTCAACCTCCACTGCTCGAACTAGATTAAGGTCAAGTTATCGGCTCTATCTAAGGGTGGCGTCCTTCGGATAGATTCATTAAGTTACCAATATTGCTTATTGCTTTCATTATTTATTTAATTACAGCAATATCACTTTGCCCGATTAGGATTGATCTAGATCGGCTTTATATCCTATTTAACCCATCGTTTATTAATCTAAATTGATCTAATCTGCACCTTAAACAATGAGTTATATTTTATCGGTTGTTTTATGTCAATCTTGATCATGCATAGTGTGCGGTTAAGGCATGTCTGGTCTTGAATAGATCTATTGGCTAGCGAAAACCGTTCCATGGCCCGTTATCACAGCCTGTGTGATTTTGCCTCACACCCCACTATTAGCCCCGTGAAGTAGGGATCGTTATTTGGTAGATCTGTTCCTGATAGTGATAGGGCATGACCTTAATTGTGTGCTATGCCTGAATCGACTATTTTAGCCGATATCGAGTGTTTTCACATATGTTGTTCATATCTTGAGACCATTGAAGTAGAGATAGATTGAAAGATGTGTTGGCCCTATGATTTTATTATTGTATTACGACCTGCATGACTCTGCCTAATGCCCCACTGATATTAGTAATAGGTTAGGGTCATTGAATTTATTGCTGTTTCTACGGCCTGCATGATTCTGCCTCATGCCCCACTGGTCATAGTGATAGATGAGATCTAATATGTTCATAGATTTATCTCTATTAAATGGTTAGATGATGATGGGCTAAATTTTTCATGTAAAAAAGGGATTTAGTTACTTGCAGTCATTGGATTAGCATAAACTGATTAGTGTTGACATCCTGTTGCCATTGACTAATATTTATCTAAATAACGATATTCATCCTGAATGATAACCGATTTTTCTTCCATAACTCCATGAGCTTTAACTGATTTATTCTTATGAGTATGCTGGAATTGGCTATTTAGTCGATCTCCTTCCACATCGGCTCTCAGAGCCGCACATTCGGGGCTATCTGGCAACACCGGCATGTTTCGTCTTAAATTACTGATTAACTTTCTCTCCTTGTCAATTGCAGGGTCAAATTGACTGACACGTCTCGGGAGGAGTGCGTGGGATGGATAATCCCTACGTTGAAGCTTGGTGAATCTCTAGCTCCATCGAGCGGACCCTTCCGGCTTGCTCGTGTGCCCCAGCACGGGATGAAAATTTCTTGCTGACAACGTGGAAACCCTCGGATATGCTAGGAATTCCAAGGGAAGTCGCTGAGCATGCCTTGAAGATCAGGCCAAGCTCTAGGTCGTTCAAACAACGCCTTCGCCGCTTCAACCAGGAGAAGCGGAGGCTCATCGGCAAAGAAATCGCTAAGATCTTGGTGGCCGGTTTTATCAAGAAAGTATACCACCTAGAGTGGTTATCCAATCCCATTCTTGTAAAAAAGAAAAGCAGGAAATAGAGAATGTGAGTCGACTACACGAGCCTCAATATGGCATGCCCTAAGGATTCATTTCCTTTACCGCGTATAGATCAGCTAGATGACTCGACCTTAGGGTGTGAAACCATATGCTTCCTTGATGCGTACTCCAGGTATCATCAGATCATGATGAAAGAGTCTAACCAGCTCGTGACCTCTTTCATCACCCCATTTGGGTCGTTTTGCTACGTTATGATGTCGTTCGGACTCAAGAACGTTGGGGCTATGTAACAGCGTTGCATGACCAAATGCTTTAGAGACCTCATCAGGTGGACCGTTGAGGCTTATGTGGACGACATTGTAGTCAAGTCCAAGCATACCGACCAGCTCATGGCCGACCTAGAGCAGACCTTCAGGAAGCTCCAGGAGAACGGCATCAAGCTCAACCTCGAGAAATGCGTCTTTGGGGTCCCAAGGGGCATGCTGCTCGGATTCATTGTCTTCGAGCATGGCATCGAAGCCAACCGGTAAAAATCTCAACCATCATGAAAATGGGCCTAATTCTGAACCTAAAGGGAGTTTAGAAGATTACCGAGTGCCTCACAGTGCTTATGTCATAGCTACGATGTAGATTATGAGCGGCTCTCCCTCAGCGAGTGGGACTAGAATCGGGGCCTTCATTAGGAGCACTTTGAGTTTGTCTAGCGCCTTCTGAATCTCAGGCGTCGACGCGAACCAGTCAGTTTTCTTCAGGAGCCGGTAAAGGGGGAGTGGGCGATGGCAAATGCGTGATGGATGCTAGTGTGCAGGGCCTCCCTTGCGAGCACGTGTGCCTGATTCGGGATCTAAGTAACCCGCACTACGAGTGAGCTTGTCTCCATGGCTGGGGCAACCCCGAGGTCATTGAAGACCAACCTAACGATAGCACACAAGGCATCGTGGTCATCGCTCTCCGACGGGAGTTGACCCCGCACCTCAGAGAGTTGCCTCTAAAGGGCTGCCCAAGCCAAACACCAAAGAGTGTCAGAACATTGAATTTGAATGACAACCAAAAAGGTAACCAGAGCCTCACCATTCACTTGCTCCTCGAGGACCGTCTTCTCCCTCTAGAGGGCGCCAATATCCCTAGCTAAGGTAGCGGCCAGCCCTCGTCTTCTTCCTTCGACTTTCGCTCATTTTCAAGCGTGCGCTGAGCAAGGTCGAGGGCCAGGTGGACTCATCCAAGCTCCATGGCATCTTCCCCGGCCTTGGTGACCATAGCCTTGAGTTTGTCCTTGGCCTCATTGGCGTGTTGAAGGGCTTCCCATTCCTTGGTCTAGAGGCTCGCCAGTTCCTCCTGCAGCCACAGCACTTCGGCAGCAAGCCCCTAGACCTCCCTCTCATGATGGAGGAATAGGGACTTCTCTAGGCTGTGCATCACAAACGACTATGAAAAAGTTAGGTTAGAATCATATAAACAAGGCTCAAAAGTAGAAAACATGAATACACGACAAACCTGGCCGACCGAGGTGATGTCATCCTTCAGCACCCCCAACGCGTCGGTCAGGGAGCGGACTATGGACTCAAGTCCCGAGCGCATGCTCGTCCAGTCCTTCTCCTCCGCCGGGTCATCGAGGGTGAACACCGAGTCGCTCGGGTCTAGCCGCCTAGCCCATCAGAGCCGGCCTCCTCCCCACAAGAACGGATCGTCGCCCAACCGGACAAGGGACCGGAAGGACCTAGCCCCAACCGAGGGGTTAGCCATGACAGTCGTTGGCGTTGGCCCAACGGGGGCCGACAGCACCCCATCCATCACTGTCGCTCCCTCGGGACTGGACCCTCTAATGACTAAGGAGGCTAGCAGCTCGGGCTTCGAAGTCTGAGCCATTGCTGCTTCCACAGGGGATGCCTCGGTCGCGCCTCCTCTCATCTACCCCACCTCGGGCGCACTGACCAGTGCGGCGCTGATTCCACAAGCGCCTCCCCTAGGACAATTGGCACTTTTGCCTCCCCTGCTTCCTCAGGTCACGCCGTGTCTGCCTCGACACCATCACGATGTGCCCCTGGCACCACGCCAGCCAGCTCCTAGGGGGTTGGCTGACATGCTAGGATCTTTTACGGCGCCAACATCAGGGGTCTACGGAGGCCGATCCTGCGAAAAGCACCAATGTCACAAAATGAAATCCCAGAACATAATGAAAGGACGAAGAAATTGTTAACTCACCTCGACGCCATTACCCAAGGTCATTTCGAGGGCTAGTCGCTCGACTCTGACTCCACCACATCGACGATTGGCTGCTTCGATCTCTCGGTAGGGCCGGTCGAAGCAGGGCAGACTTGTTTCACCAACCTTAGGGGTGCGTCCTCCCCCATCGATCTTAGAGGCACATTGGGGTCAGTCAGAGCAGGGCGAACTTGCTCCGCCAACCTCAGGGGCGTGTCCTCACCCACCGATCTTGGAGGCACGTCCTCCTCGGTTTGCACCAGGGCATGCAGCGGAATCGAGATCAAGTTGACCTGCCCTGTGTCGCCCTGCTCATCCTCGAGAGCCAGCATGCCCCACGGAATGTTGGGGTCCTCCTCCTCGTCGTCGCCTCTCTCCTCTGAGCCTTGCCGATGCCTTCCATGCTGGAGCTTTGATCGCTCCTTCTTTGCCTTCTTCCGATCCTTCCTCACCTTCGCCGCCTCAGTCGCAGCGCGGTTCGCCACCCTCCGCGCTGCGTCCTCTGGCAGTGGTGGGTCCAAATCATGGGCGATGAGGCTAGGCTACAAATCCCAGTGGTTAGAATTTGAGAACAGAGGAGGGTCGGCTAAGAAAAGAAACTCGAAGAAGGCTTACCAGTTCGATGAAACCCGTGTCTGGCCGCATCATGGGATGCCCTAGGACCGGGTACACTAGGGTGAGATCCACCGATGGATCTGTTAGGAACTCCATCGCCTCCTTGAGGCGCTATGCCATTTCATCGATGCTGAGAGCCTCACCGATGACCATCACCATCCCTTCGGGCATGGAATCCGGCGTCATCTTATACATTAGAAGGGCACGTGCCATTAGCGATGCCAGCCTCCTGACGTGGTATGCTTCGATGACGCCGGTCCTATGAAGGCCGCGATGCTTTAGAGTCGTGACGACCTTGAGCATGTCACCGAGCCTCTTCTGCTCCTTCTCGATGGGCCCGTATCTCCATGCCCTTGGCACCTCCTCGATCAAGGGCCAGTGAAGATCGATAGGGGGCAGCGGCGTTGTTCTTCAAGTAGAACCAGACCTTATGCCACCCCTTGTTGGACTTTGACAAGGGGATGGACATATACTTCGATGCCCGGCTGCCCCCGTAGACGGATGCTCGTGCACCCCATCGGCACCACCAGGTCCGGCTTCTTCTCCTTCTTCTACAGCTCGACGATAAAGAAGTACTTCCATAGCTTGAAGTAGGGCTCGATCCCTAGATACCCCTCGCACAACGTGATGAAGGCCGAGATGTGCTGAATCCCATTGGGATTTAGATGTTGTAGCTCTAGCATGTAGTAGTGCAGTAGCCCTCGGAGGAATAGGTGGAGAGGAGTCGTGAACCCCCGCTCATGGAAGGGATGAAGGAGACGATGTAGCCATCGGGTGGTGACGACACATCCTCGCCACCAGGTATGATCCACTCATTTGCCACGGTCCTTACGCAGAGAAGGCCCTTCTTGACTAGACCCTCCATGTGCATGCGAAGAACATCGGAGCGAGGCCACGACTCCATCGAGGAATGAGGATGGCAATGCAGAAGATCCAATGGCAGCATAAGGCTAGAGAGCAAGAACTTTGTCGGCGGTGGAGTGGAAATAGAGAAACAAAGGCTGGGACTCGAGAACGAAAGGCAGAAAGATTGAAAGGGCAAACGATATGGCTGTGCATATGGAGGCTGGGGAGAAATCGCTTTGTTTATAAGGTAAGGGCGGAACGTGCAAGGGGTGATCCATCCACCTAAATTAACACGCCACACGCCCTACCAAATCCATTTCCTTTAAGGTCTGAGTCCTCATTATTTCTCGTAGCATCAGTCGCCTTGCCGCCTCATGAGATGAGCGCATGCCTACCCCAATCTTCCCTGTGAAGGATCCATCGAGCGATGGTTTGACTTCAAAGGCCATGGGCCACCATAGGTAAGAGGGATATAGAGCTAAAAACGCTCCTATAGCCCATTAACGCCTAGGAGTTCAAAGGCTAGCCCACTAGTGGCTTCACGGCCACTCTAGGGCACCTTAGAGTGAGGGGAGGCTAAGGATGGGCCCACTAGCGGCTAGTACCCAAAGCGCGCAAAGCACCACAGGCGTCCTGACCCTCGTTTCGAGTCTTGGATGATGCACAGTTCATGGTTTTCCCCTAAAGAAAGGCATCGAGCCCTCGGACCGGCCGAATGGATCCGGGAACTATATGGACCGACCACTAAGAATCTAGAGTCAGTCACCAGCTGACCTCAAACCGGCCCCCCACAAAGGGGATGCCGGGGCTCCACTCGAACAAGCCCGTTAATAACTCATCGAGCACCGTGCTCCGTCCAGCGAGGAAAGCACGGCTCAGCTCAGCCCCTTTGTTCTAGCGAATGAACGCATGAGGGATGACGATCACAAGATGAACCGACCCCCCGATCGGGCCTCGTCTACGCGTGGGGGCTCGGGGGCTCAGCATCGCAAGGAGACCGAACACACGATCGTAGACAAACAACGAGTATCATGCACAACTTGCCATCCTACAAAACGACAATAACAAACAGTACTCCTGTGCGCCCTCAAGCAACAAATCATGGAAAAAGCCTTTGCAGGAGTGTCTCACTCCTCCAAAGGCTCGGGGGCTACACCCACCAGGTGCGCTCGCGCGCACTCGGTGGAAAATGGATTACCGGCGCATGTCCTCCCTAAGGGCTGGGCGCCCGTGTCCACTTTTGCCAATCTCCCACATAGAGGCTTGGTATCTAAATCTTACTTGGTTACCCTACGCGGATTGACAAACCGAGGGAAAAGATGCCAAAATTCTAATAACGACCTGCCTCCATGGCATAACAGCCATAGGAGCATCAAATCATGAAAAAACCTTTGCAGGAGTGTCTCACTCCTCCGAAGGCTCGAGGGCTGCTATCGGATATCTATACCTGGGTATATGAGCCAAAGGTTTAAAGAGCGTCATGTCGCCCCATCCGATGGTTAAAGACGCAACTACGACCTCGTCCGACCCCCAGGGGCCGGGCCACGCCTCGACCGACACCGAGGACAAAGTTTCTACCTCGTCCAACCCCCAAGGACCGGGCCATGCCTCGTCCGATGCCAAGGATGAGGTTTCCACCTCGTTCGACCCCCAGGGGTCGGGCCCCTCCTCGTCCAACGCCGAGGATGAGGTTTCCGCCTCGTCCGGCCCCCGCCTCGTCTGACGCCGAGGATGAGGTTTCCGCATCGTCTGACCCCCAAGGGCCAGGACACACCTCGTCCGGTTCCACGGGGAGGGCCCCGCCTCGTCCGACCCCCATGGGTCGAATTCCGTCTCGCCTGGCTCTGAGGGAGAGATTTCCGCCTCGCCCGATCCTTAGGGATTGAATCTTCTACTAGATCAAAGCAGTGGTCCTAGGGTAGGGCTCGAACCGCTCCAACCACTACAGCATGGAAGCGCACGCCCGGGAGCATGCCTCGAACGTGTCCTGATGCGACTGGCGGTTGCATCGGGCCATACTAGGAAACTCACGTTGCCCATTGCGTCAACAGGCCAGCACTGTGCTGCCAACTCCCTGCCTGACCACCATCCAACGTCAGTCAACCAGCATCCATTGACTGGCACTGTACCTCTAGCCCCTCGCATGGCTTTTGTCAGAGGACCCTTTGACCGTTCCGTCCGCTCGGATGGGACGGAAGACAAGAATGGCGCATGACACCCGCACGTAAGCTGCAGTGGCCAACAGGATCCCGGTACAACGTCGCTACCACCACAATCTACAGAGTCAGCAGGACCCACGTGAAGAGGAGAACGGCGCACCTCCGGGAGCCTTATTTCTCTTTTCTTTTTTCCTCTTCCCTTCGGCTGTAACCCTGTTTTTCCTTGGTCTATAAAAGGGAAAGCATGACGTCCCACTAGAGGGGGATGAATCATCGAACAAACACACCATATCACACCAGAGACTTGGGAGCTACCTCCCTCTCTCGTCAGTTTGTAACCCCCTACTACAAATTCAGTGCTAGTAACACGAGCAGCTCGAAACTGGACGTTGGGACATTCAGCCCGAACTAGTGTAATCCTTGTGTCCTCTTAGCACACCATCCGGGTCAGACGCGTAATATACAAATTTACTAGCCGGTGCCTACTCGAAACATCGACAGTTGCACATAGCCGGCATGCACGAGTGGATGCGTATAAACCTTTTGGAACAAACGTGTTTGGATGGACGGTTCCATTGTAGCTGTTTGTTTCCTTAAGTGCATTTGTGCTCCCTAGATATTGTATCCGCTCATATGCGTAATTTAAGCTTCATTGTCGAGCTAGGTTGAGTGGATATGAGGATGGGATACAGGGTCCGCTTGTCAGTCTCCGCTTATATGTAGGCAACCAAACATCATCTTTTTTTTTGCATCCGCTTATGCAACTTCACCAAACACTCTCTCTTTTTTCCAAAATATGGTTTCACTCAACCTGATCCCTAAACCCTATTCCTCTCATGCAGGATATACGATACAGCATCCATCTGGCAACCAAATGCATCCTTAGCTATTTCTTAGTTGGTCTTTGTTCTCAAGTTGCTAGCCGTTTGACCCTTCTCTCTGCACTCTCTCTCTCTCTCTCTCTCTCTCTCTCTCTCTCTCTCTCTCTCTCTCTCTCTCTCTCTCCCTCTCCCTTTTTATTTTATGTTTCTTTCATGATTTTGGTGTTTGTAATTTTGTTTTCCTCAAATCGAATCTATATACCTAATAATAAAGAGACAAAATTTTTGGCATTTTTTCGTCCTTCCATTCTTTTGGTCCGTCTCTCTCTAGCTATGGGACAATAGAGAGTTTCTTCTATCCGAACTTATATATATAACACGTGTTCATAAGAATTAGAATAGCTCTTGTCTAGCGCGATACGAAGTCCGATTCCAAAATAGACACCTGTTTTTAAGGCGAATCATAATCCAAATAGATTCCTCGGCCCCAAGTAAACTAAATAGGATTCCTAACCTAAATAAAGAACCTTGCGCAAAAAAAAACAAATAATGGCCTATTATTTGGATATGGAATATTTGGTAGGGTCGGCGTGCTGCAACAATGTATTGAACTATTGAAGTCGAATTGTTTAATATCACGTGAAGCACTAAAGGAACATCACGTATCACTTATTTTGCTTGACGGCTGATCGTGTTCATACCTACGTGATTAAAAGGAAATAAGCAACATAAAATCAACTAGCGTCAGCAGTCCTTGTGCGGACTAGAGTCCGTCGGGAACACGTAGTTAGATTGGTCCAAGGTCCATGCAGGAAGTTTGAAAAGCAAAATACAACTGGGACTTGACACCTGATCAGACGGCTCTGGGCTAGCACGTAAGTACGTACTCCTGCCACTTGATTGAAGGAGGAGCGCCGGAGTCGTTTGTCGCCACCCGCAGGGAGCAGCTCCGCCCCTCGCACTCGAAGTCCCGGATGCCGGTAGTTCGGCCAACCACGACTGGGACTTGACACCTGATCGGACGGCTTTGAGCTAGCACCTCGTATAGATCGCCATTCGGGCCGCCCGGCCCAGCCCAGGCCGGGCCCGTGCTCGGCACGGCCCGGAGGTCATTGGGACGGCACGGCCCGTCAGGTGCATCGAGCCGTGCCGTGCCGGCCCACGGGCAGCACTAATGGCCCAAGCACGGCCCTAAAAGGCCTCGTGCCGTGCCGTGCCGGCCCGATGGCCCGACTGGCCCAGCGTCGCAGGCAGCGCTACACAGGGGGATCGTCGCCATCGGCCATCGCAGAGGGGGAAGGGAGCCCGCCGGATCCGCCCGAGGCCGGCCGCTGCCGGGGTTGCCAGCTCCACCGGGTCGCTAGATCCACCAAGGGAGAGGGAGGGAGGAGGGGGCCCGCCGGATCTGCACGGGGGAGGAGCTGCTCCTGCCTGATCTGCTGTCGGAGTTGATGACGATGTGCGTGGCCGCCGGCGTGGAGGTGGTGGCGCTGGATCCGCTGCCGAGGAAGGTGCAGGAGCTGCTACTGCACGGATCCGCGTGCCCACGACCCGCACGAGCTCGCCCTGCGCCGTCGTGGTCTCCATGCGCGCGAGCCAGCCCTGGCCTCCATGCGCGCCTCTTGCGCCGCCGTGGCCGCCTGAGGGAGAGGGATGGAGCGCGCCCTGGCCGTGGCCGTGGCCGCTCGGTTGTGCTCGGGATGAGGGAGAGCTAGAGGGATGGAGTTGCGCCTGAGGGGGAGGGAGAGAGAGCGAGAGAGATGGAGCGGCGCCCGAGGGAGACGGAGATAGAGGGTTGGAGGGCGCAGCGCCTGAGGGAGATGGAGAGAGTTAGGGTTTCAGTTATGCTCAACGTATATATACTGTGAAGCCATTTCCAGGCCTACAAAGTGTCGGGCCGGGCCGGGCCGGCACGCCGTGCCGAAAGTGAAGCCCAGGCACGGCCCAAGGGTCGGGCCGAGCCGAAACATCGTGCCGTGGGCCGGGCCAACGGGCCTCGGGCCATATGGCCAAGTATAGCACCTCGTACTCTCTCCGTCCCAGAATAGATGAGGTTACGAGAAACGTACAGATCGAACTTTCTCAACTTTAACTAGTTTTGTAAAAAAAGTTATTTGGATTGGTACCATTACAATTCTCAGAACTTTGAGACGTACCATTAAAATTCATCTATTTTGAGATTTATCATTATAATTCGATGTTTCACTGAGTTTTGCCATTTTATACGTCTTCCAGCTACTTGGGCCCACTGGCAGGCGTATACTTACTGTTCATTTTGATGTATGGACGTATTTGCCCCCGTCCCAAAGTTGAACGCCCCCAGCACCCGTGGCCCTGTCTCAGTCCGTTCATCACTCCCTGTGCTCACTCTGTCTCTCACCCTCTCATCCTCCCGACGCGGCGCCGGCATCCTAAAGCCCGTGCCCGCGCCCGAGTCAACTACCGCCGCCGCCCAACTCCACTGCTGCCAGCGCCTGCGGCTGCCGACCCGACGGTGGTCCGCGTGGACACCAGCAACGTCACGCGGTAGGGGGCGCCCAAGCCCAGGCCGAGGCCGCATGTCGACAGAATATCGTCTGCAGTCCTCTGAGGGGTATCCCACGAAGGTAGATTGATCGGCAGAGGAGCGCGTGATCAAGAACAAGAAGGCAACAAAGACACACATGTTAAACAGGTTCAGGCCGTCAGTATGACGTAATACCCTACTCCTGTGGTCTATTGGTTTGTATTAGCTATCGTATGATATGCCGTGATTTTAGAGGGGGTCCCTGCCCGCCTTATATAGTCCGGGAGGCAGGGTTATAAGTCGGTTAGATCTGAGAGATAACCGGAAAGTAATAACTAATTATAGAAATCTTGGGATCATACATATCCTAACAAATCTCGTAGTATCTTTAGGACATCTTCCTGATGTCTTGCGGAAGGCGCCGAGCAGTGTCGTGCCCCGCAAGGCTTCTTCTTGTGGGTTGGGCCACCCATAGGGGCGCAGCCCATGTGGTCTGCCGTGGGTATCCGAGGTCGTACACCCCACAGCTAGTCCCCGAGCGCCTTGTGCCCATTGTGCAACGTCGTCTTAAGCTTGTCCGGGCAGGTGCGAACAACGCCGAGCAGTCAAGCTAATGGTCCAACCACCATGCTAAACTAGCGAGCTGCGTGAGCCATCGCCAAGCAGTGTGAACCGTTGCCGAGCAGAATAACCTGTCATCGAGCAGCGCGATATGTCGCCGAGCACCGTGAACCATCGCCGAGTAGAGTGACCAAAGCACGGCTTGCCATAAGGGTGTAAGGAGCTCAAGTTTAGAATTGAAAATTTATCCGCAGTGGACCAAGTGTGCCCACTGAGTCCGAACAAAGTTGTAGGAGTCAATCTTCCTCTATAGGCGTGTAGTCTTCGAGAAAAAACCCCGCACACTCACCACGAGGTGAAGTGTGCCCACTTAGTCCCCGAGCCTAACAGCAGATGATGTAGTCATGTGGTGCCAGGGTCAGAAACTTGAAGAATAGTAGAAAACCAACCGAGCAGGAAGCCAGTCCCCGGGCGTGCCCTAGAAAGAGACAAAGCACATTCACCGCAAGGTGAAGTGTGCCCACTTAGTCCCCGAGCATGACAGTAGGTGATGCAGTCACGTGGTGCCAGGGTCAGAAACAGAAAAACAATTAAAGACCAACGGAGCAGGCCGCCAGTCCCCATGCTGCAGGCGGAGTTATCGGAGAAATCGAATTGTGGAGAAGAAACCGGAGTAACAGTTGTATAGTGTCAGTTACTTAGCCTTAATAAATGGCAGAGTAGTCGGCGATATTTCGGCGAGGAGAAACAGAAGGCAGAGATAAATGAGCGCCATGGGCTGCGGTTGAGCAGAAACCCGGGTAACGGCCCATTAAGCCACATTGGAGAATTCGGAGCGACGTAGATCGCGGGAACGGTTTCCCAAAAACCCTTGAGTTGTAAAAGTGGGGAAAGTGGCATATAAAAGTGCCGCCGCCCCCATTCTCCCACCCTTGCCACTTCGCCATTTCATCTTCCGCCTCAGCCACTACACCTCCAGATTTGCAACCACACACATTGCCGACGCCAGACCGCATCCAGATCTGAGTGATGGCGTCGAAGAGGAGAGCCGTGAACCCGAAGAAAACAAGCCCAAAGAAGGCAGGAGGCAGAGCCAGCCATGACGAAGAGTGGACTCCATCGCACTCTAGAGAAGCGGAGCTTGAAAGAATGGTGACGGCGGGCGTGCTTCCTGACCGCGTCACCGCCGGATGGCGGCCAGCCAGTGGTGAGCCCTTTCCAATGCCTAACACCAATGAAGTTGTAGTCTTTGAAGATTATTTCTAGCATGGATTGGGGTTCCCTGTTCATCCTTTCCTACGAGATCTGTTGGTATTTTGGTCGATTAGTCTGTGCAATCTCCACCCCAACACTATATTGCACATCTCAATCTTTATTCACTTCTGTGAGGCGTTTCTTGGGATTCTGCCGCACTCCAACCTCTTTAGACACTTGTTTTGGTTAAAGAAGAAAGGCGGTGGCGGCTCTAAGGTGGTCGGTGGCGTATATCTACAGCTCTGAGATGGAATGGCTAGCGATTATATCAGCGTACCACTGAACACTTCCTTGAAAGGGTGGAATTCCAAGTGGTTTTACATGAAACAGAACCACCCGGCCGTCCGCTGCGACGTCCACCATATCCCTGAGAACCAAAGAAGCTGGTCGGAGAGACCAAGAAGTATCGACATGGAGCAAGTGAAGGAGCTCCTTAACTTGATTCAAGGTGTGGAGTTGAGAGGTGGACTTGTGGCAGCAAGCTTCATAGTACGCTGTGTCTAGCCTTGCAAAGAGAGGGCCTACCCTGCTTTTGACTACAAGGGCGACGACGACAGAACCCGGGAGAGACCTGAATGGCTGTCAAGGAAAGAAGTAATAAGCCGCACCGCAGAACTATTCACCTCCGGCGCCTCATTTAGCTGGCAAAAGAAACAAAGGCCTTCAACTGTATGAACTCGCCTCCTCAGGTAACCATCTTAACTTGCATTGTTCAACTATCGATCGCCGAGCAGGGAACTGACTTATGCAAAGATCCATTCGCAGGACAGGGCAGTGTATTTTTCTGACGTGCCGAGAGCTGAATGGCTACCGGCGGTGGACGTCCGACCAACAGTACACCCTGAAGAAAGTTTCGTCGGTATCTCATCAGAATCCAGAGATTCGGATGTTGATCACACGGCGCATCCCCCCCGTTATCGGAGAAATCCCGGGAGAAACGAGCAGCGGCAGATGAGCCGGCCTTGAAGAAGAGGAAAACGACAACTGCCGCTCCCCGCAAACCAGGTGGTATATCACTAGGTGGCGACCAGACCACTCATACACGGAGGGCCGTGGTGATCGAGTGGTCTGATAACGACGAAGATATAGTTCCCCCTCCTTCGAGCGTGCAAATAGCTTCATGCAGCACACGCGTGGAGGAGCAACCAAGGGGAAGCGATGAAGTCCCCGAGCAGCAGGCAACAAAAATCCCCACAGAGCAAGCGACGGGAGTCCCCGAGCAGCAGATGGAGGTAAACCTAGTGTTACGGGTGGAGGAAACACCGAAACAGCAGGCAGAGCAGAGGCCGACTGTACAGGAGGACAGACCTCCACCCGAGAGCATGGGGGTCGACCCCACAGCCGCACCTGGGGGCTTACACAGGCCTCGCTAATTCAAAAAGGTGCACCGGCAGACCAAACGGTAAGTATCCTCGCGTAGGTGTTGTTTTGCTATTTGATCTTAGCTTTTTGGATGATTGACCAAATGTTTCGATGCAGCGCAAGGCACATGGAGGATCCGAAATCACCCGCCTAGACAGACGAGCAGCCTCGGGCTAATCCTGAGGCAGAGGTAATGCCTGCCGCCCCTGTGTTAGGGTCCCCAGTGCTCGGCAGTTGGCGAAAAAATCAATGACCGCTGTGGGTGGAGCTGGAGATGGCGAGGGGCCGGCATCAGCAGAGGCCGGCTCAGTGATAATGCCCAAAGCAACATCGGGTAGCGTCGGACCCTTGGGAGCTGAAACTAGAGTTGCCAGCGAAGCAACAGAGTCTAGGTCGGCGAGACTAGGGGCGCCCGAGGAGCTAATGGTGCCCCTGAGGGGTTGCAGGTCATGCTCGGACCCACTGTCCTACCACAGAGCCCCCCTGCAGTGACCCCTACTGCTGCGGAAGAGGAGGACGAGGTGGAGGAGATCGTTCATGACGATCCTCGAACCCAATCCGTCCGAATCCTTCGCAAGCGCGGTGACGAAGTGGTAGTTGTCAAGGAAGAGGACACCCCTAGAGAAATGAGGAGGCTGAAATCCGCCCTCGGTGAAGTAGTAAAACAAATCGAGGTTAATATGGAATCCTGAATATTCTTCGTTGACATTGGTGGTGTCCTTCTATTATTGTCATTGTGCATTTCCAGGGGATAACTCAAACTGCCAAGCACCGTTACCAGCTGATTAAGAGGATGGAGCCCCTCGCCGAGGAGAACAAAAAAACTCAAAGAGGCAATGAATCGTTCGGAGAAAAACATTCAAAGGGACTAGTGCGAGCGAGACCTTACTGAGTCCAACGCGTGGGACCTAGAATACCAGAAGGGGTCCTGTCTGAGCACCTGTCGACTGCAAAAGAACAACTTCGAAGCAAGTCCGAGCAGCTGACCACTGCCTCTACACAACTTAAAGATGCTTCCGAGCAGTTGGAAAAGCTGCAGAAAATCTCTGAGGAGAAGAAAGGTACGTACGATCCACAAAAATGCCTTACATAGTTGGATATGATTACTTTTGGTGATGAATGATGTACTTGTAGAACAAGACGCGGAGCTCGGTCAACTATGCCAGGCCCTCGAGCAACTCTGAGAGGAGAAAGCGAAGGAGACAGGGCAAGCGAACAAACTGACCGAGGAGCTAAACGATGAGTACCCCTTGGTCGGGTTTTCTGCTGAAGTAATTGTCTTTCCTGATGGAACTTCAAAATGCATGCAGATTACCGTCGGAGGGTCAAGGCATAATTCGATGTGCTGGAGCAAGACGCCCGGACCCAGAGGAACAAATTTGACGCCGTAGTTGCCGGAATCAAACCAGTGCTCAACTGCATCAAACCGGAAACTATTCCTCAGCCCGATGGTAGGCCGCCGCGCCTGGATATCATCATCGAAAGATGCAAGACGGCGCGGAAAAGCTTTAAGAGCTTCAACCATGACGTCGTTGTTTCGCCGCTACCCACACCCTTGCTGTTGTTCGGTCCCACTATCCAGCCACTAATCTTAAGGCGATAGGGGGCGGGTACGCCAAGGGGCTGAGCAAAGCGGAGACCCAGCGGCTGGAGGATGAGGTGGAAGACGCGGCGAAAAAGTTGGCTGACGATATATACCTGTTCGGAGAGACTGATGGTAGTGGCGAAGCACAATGATCTCCTTGGTGAACATCATCTGTAATTTCTGGACAGTATAGTTAGAATGCGTGAAAGCATGGAAAATACTTATACAGATGATAACTGTTATGAAGTGCATGTGTATGCAGTCAGAAAGAATTTCGGCGAAAAAATCTTTGTTATTACAACCATAAAGTATTTATACGGAGTATAAGTAGAGTCCGAGCAATTAGTTCACTACCGACCCCCATGGTCTCAGCTAGCCCATAGTCCATGACGTCGAGCGCGGAGCCCGTGCACATGTAGGAAGAAGAGGCGCGACTAAGGAACCACAGCCGACCACCCTTAACGTAGAGCACGGAGCCCGTAGCACGTGTAGAGAGAGATCAGAGACTGGGTCTTCTCCATAGAGAGGAAAAAGCGGAACGTGTGCTGCTCGGCGGTTTATCGAAATAACTTGGAGATATAGACCGTATAAGCGTAGTCCGAGCAACTAGTTCTGTGCTGAGCATTCGGCCTTAGGTAGCCCGTAGTCCATAACGTGGGGCTCGGACCCCGTAGATGTGTAGGATGAATAGGCATGACCAAGGAACCACAGCCGACCACCCATAACGCAGAGCGCAGAGCCCGTAGCATGTTTAGGGAGAGATCGGAGACTAGGTCTTCTCTGAAAAGAACAAAAAGAAAGTAAGCTGCTCACTGATCGGTGAAAGGTCTTGGAGATTTGAGACAAAGTGTTTGGCAACTTTGGAGCAAACATGTGGCGAAATACGTTGGAGGTTTGTGGAAAACGTATTCGACGACTTGGAGAAAACTTATTCGGTGATTTTGGGCGAAATTTTGTCGGCGTTTTGTTCGACGAATCTGGAGAAATCGTTCGGTGATTTGGAGAAATTGTTTGGCGCTAGCTTTGGAGATTTTGGAGAAATCATATTCGGCAATTTGGAGAAATCGTGTTTGGCGATTTGGAGAAATTGTTTGGCGCTAGCTTTGGAGATTTTGGAGAAATCATGTTCGGCGATTTGGAGAAACGTGGTCAGCGCAGTTACGGCGAGTACGTATTGGAGTTTGTCATGAAATAGCATATAGCTCGGTGACCACAAATGGATGTTAAACCACAATAGAGACAAAACGGTGATAAGTTATGGAGACCAAAAACTTATCTGAATATAAAATTATAAAGTACATGTCTGTAGTGTTTCAAGGATAGAAATGTATAAGGTGTTCGATGTGCCACGAGTTGGGAACATCGACTCCTTCTAAGTCACTTAGGTGATAAGAACCTGGTCGAGTAATCTCTTTGACAATATAAGGCCCTTCCCAGGGGGAAGAGAGCTTGTGCAACCCTTCAGTCTTCTATTTTCTACAGAGAACGAGATCGCCGACAGCAAATGAACGACCTTTGACGTTTTGGTTGTAGTACCTCCGCAAGCCTTCCAGATATTTAGTTGTATGGACGTAGGTGATTAGGCGCTCTTCCTCGGCACTATCGACATCCTCAGACCGAACAGCCACGGCCTGCTCTTCATCATAGTTTTTCACTCTAGGTGCTCGAAAAGTAACATCCGCTGGCAGTATGGCTTCTGAGCCGTAGACCAAAAAGTATGGAGTCACACCGGTGCTATGACTAGCTTGAGTACGCAGCCCCCAGACTACAGCTGGAAGCTCCTTGAGCCATCTGCCCGGGTGTTTTTCTTCTTTTTGATATAGTCGCTTTTTTAGGGCATCAAGGATCATACCGTTCGCCCGTTCGACCTGACCGTTGGCTCTTGGATGGGCAACAAAAACATATTTGATGGAGATGCAACGTTCTTTGCAGAAGTCCTAGAAATGATGTCCAGTAAACATAGTTCTGAGATCGGTGATGATGCTGTTTGGTAGAACAAATATGTGGATGATATCTTCAAAGAGCTCAACTGCCTTCTTTGTAGTAGCTGAGGCGAGCGGTTTATATTCAATCCACTTGGAGAACTTGTCAATGGCGACATATACATACCGGAAACCACCTGGTGCTAGCTTGAAAGGCCTGATCATGTCTAGTCCCTAGCATGCAAAGGGCTAGGAAGCTGGGATGGTTTACAGCTCTTGCGCCGGCACGTGTATTTGCTTAGCGAAGAATTGGCATCATTCACAATGTCGGACGAGATCTTCTGCATCAGTGATGGCTGTGGGCCAATAAAAACTAGCTTAGAAAGCCTTGTCGACCAATGTTCTTGAGGCCGCATGGTTGCCGTAGGAACCAGAGTGAATTTTAAGAAGTAGCTTCACTCCCTCCTCTTGGGTGATGCATTTCTGCAGTGTCGCTTCCTTGGCACTTTTCCTCATCAAGCTGCCGTCCACCAGCATGTAAAGCTTGCTCTAATGAACTAGGCATTCAGTTTCAGTCTTGTCTGCGGGTACCTCGGCGCTGGTGAGGTACTTGATGAATTGCTCCCTCCAATCGGTGACCGACGAAGGTACCGCAAGTACCAACTGCTCGGCAGGGGGAACTTCAACTTCCTTATCTTCTTTGATGGATGGCACCGGGAGATCTTGAACAAAAACCCCCAGCGGGATCGTGGCGTGAGAAGAACCGAGCTTGGATAAGTGGTCGGTGAGTTGATTTTGGTCACATACCATGTGGTGATACTCGATGCCATATAATTTTCCTTCAATCTTTCTGATTTCAGCGCAGTAAGCATCTATCTTCTCGCTGGAACAGGACCAGTCTTTGTTGAGCTGGTTGATAACCAGTGCGGAGTCCCCATACACCATGAGGCATTTGACACCGAGCTCGATGGCTATACGAAGACCATGGAGACATGCTTTGTATTCCACGGTGTTGTTAGAGACTGGGAAGTGTATCCGAAGAACATAACGTAGCTTATCCTTGGTCGGCGTAATGAACAGAATGCCCACACCAGCACCGTTGATGTTAAGGGCACTGTCGAAGTACATCACCTAGTGTTCGGGGCAAGCAGCGGTGATGGGCTCTTGGATCTCGGTCCATTCAACGATGAAGTCAGCGAGCGCCTATGACTTAATGGTAGGTCTGCTTCTAAATTCGATGGAATAGGTGCCGAGCTCAATAGCCCATTTAATGATGCGGCCATTGGCCTCTTTGTTGCGAAGAATGTCCCCCATGGGGAACTCAGTGACCACAGCGATCTTGTAGTATTTGAAGTAGTGTCGGAGCTTGCGCGACGTAATTAGAATTGCATATAACAGCTTTTGTACCTGAGGATAATGAGTTTTTGGCTCATTAAGTACTTCACTGATAAAGTAGACCAGACGTTGCACCTTGTAAGCGTGCCCAGCTTCCTCATGTTCGACGACAATAGATGTGCTCACGACGCGAGAAGTGGCGGTGATGTATATTAGCAGAGTCTCATCTGGCCTTGGCGCTGTCATGATCGGCGGCTTTGTTAAGAACAATTTGAGCTGCTCGAAAGCTAAGTCTGCCTCCTCCGACCAGGAAAAGTGCTCAGAGGCCTTGAGGAGCTTGAAGAAAGGTAGCCCTTTTTTGCCGAGGCATGATATGAAGCGGCTTAAAGCAAACATGCAACCTGTAATCTTATGTATATCCTTGACACATGTTGGTTGTTTCATATTGGTGATGGCGGAGACCTTGTTAGGATTAGGCTCAATGCCTCGAGCACTGATGATGTAGCCCAACAGTATACCAGATGGAACTCCAAAGATGCACTTTGAAGGGTTTAGCTTCCATCAGTACTTGTTCAGGTTGGCGAAGGTTTCTTCAAGGTCGGTGATAAGGCTATCGGCTGTCTTGCTCTTGACGACCACATCATCGATGTAGGCTTCGACGTTGCGGCCGATCTATTGGTCGAGGCACATCTGGATGGCCCTTTGATAGGTAGCCCCGGCATTCTTGAGTCCGAAGGACATAGTTTTGTAGTAGTATGCACCGAAAGGTGTAATGAATGATGTCTTTATCTGGTCTTCTTCCTTGAGGGAGATCTGATGATAGCCGGAGTAACAGTCAAGGAAGGATAGTAGTTCATAGCCGGCGGTAGAGTCTATATCCTCGTCTATCTGAGGCAAGCCGAAGGGGTCTTTAGGGCAGTGTTTGTTAAGATCAGTATAATCAACACACATTCTCCATTCTTTATTCTTTTTTCAAACGAGAACAGGGTTTGCTAACCAATCTGGATGATACACTTCTTTTATAAACCCAGTAGCTAAGAGCCATTTTATTTCTACCCTAATAGCCTCCTTCTTGTGTGGCGCGAATCGGCGGAGTTTCTGCTTGATCGGTTTGGTGGTCGGCGAGACATTCAAGGAGTGCTCGATCTTCTCCCATGGTACCCCCGGCATGTCTGAAGGTTTCCAAGCAAACACGTCGACGTTGGCACATAGGAAGGAGACGAGCGCGCTTTCCTATTTGGGGCCAAGGTGAGCCCCAATCTTCACGGTCTTGGAGGCATCATCGAGGCCGAGGCCAACCTCCTTGATTTCCTTAGACTTGGCGGAGGCACGGGGAAGCTCTAGCTCTGGAATCTCCATGTCATCGGCGGGTGCCATCTTGGCTTCGGCGACCATGCTAGCCATCTGGATGGCGAGGTCGGTGGCTTCGGCGAGAGCGAGACTCTCTGTCTCGCAGGAGTAGGCAACAGAGAGGTTGGCCCGCAGAGCCAGGACTCCTGCAGGCGAAGGCATCTTCAACACCAGATACGTATAGTGTGGTACGGCCATGAATTTGGCCAGAGCTAGCCAGCCAAGTATGGCGTGGTAGGCGGTGTCGAAGTCGGCGACGTAGAAGTTGATATGCTCGATGTGGTAGCTGCTTGCCATGCCGAACTATACTGATAGGGTGATCTCTCCAAGTGTTCTGGATGCCCTTCTAGGTACCACACCCCAGAAGGAGGAGTCCGATAGTGTGAGATCTAATATCGCGAGGCCCAACTCCCTTAGGGCCCTAGCGAAGAGTAGGTTCAAAGCACTGCCACCGTCAACAAGGACTTTTCTGAAGAGCACCTTCTGGACAGTTGCGTCGAGGACGAGGGGGAAACGCCCTATGTAGGGTACGTCTGCCCACTGGTCGGCCCTGCTAAAGGTGATGGGGACCTTGGACCATGGACGATAGCTAGGGTCGGCAGTAGTTTCTTCTAAAGCGACAGCGAGCACTCGTCGGGCGGTGAGCTTCTGTTCCCTTCTACTTTCAGTGGATGCGAGGCCCCCGAAGATGGTGGCGACCACCTTATCGTGGTCCTAAAAGGCGTTGTTGTTGTTCCCAGGTGGTCGACGACCTCTGGCTCCATCGTTGGCGTCGTCATCGAGCCTCTTATCCTAGAACTCCCTAGGCAGACCAATGCAATCCTTCATCTTGTGTTTGGCGTTCTTGTGAAGAGGGCACGGGCTATCGAGGATCTTTTGGTACTATTCGTCATAGTTATGCTTGGCATGAGGTTGGCCAATGGCGGTAATGATGTGTTCTGGCTAGCGGCGGTGATTTTGGCCAGGCCTATGTCCTCCTATTCGGTCACGGCCGCTATCGCGATGATAGCTACGGTCATCGGGGCAGCGGTCGCTGTGACATCGGTCGTCGGGGCGATCGTCGTAGCGGTGAGGCAGGCGTTGAGTGCCTGCATCCTCGTTGAAGCGCACCTCGGCTTCCTCGACATCGGTGAAAGGTCCTAATATGGCTAGAGGAGGGTGAATAGCCTATTTAAAAATCTATAAATCAACTAGAGCAATTTGATTAGTATGACAAATAGCGAAATGCAAATTTGCTCTAGCTCTACAAGGGTTGCAAGCCACCTATCCAACAATTCTAGTTGCAATGATAGCTAGACATACAATTTGCTATGATACTACTCACTAAGAGCTCTCAATCTTTCTACTCTAAAGAGCTTCACTAAGCAAACTTAAATATGAAAGCAAGCTCTCAATTCTAATTACACTAAAGAGCTTGCTACAACTAGTTTGCAAGAATGTAAGAGAGTGAGTAGGGTGATTATACCGACATGTAGAGGGATGAACCAATCACAAGGTGAATATATACCAATCACCGGGAGAATACCAAATGGGCAAGAGACAACCGATTTTCTCGCGAGGTTCACGTGCTTGCCCACAAACTACGTCCCCGTTGTGTCGACCAACACTTGGTGGTTCGGCGGCTAAGAGGTGTTTCACAAACCTCATCCACACGATTGGACACCGCAAGAATCTACCCACAAGTGAGGTAACTCAATGACACGAACAATTTACTAGAGTTACCTTTCGGCACTCCGCCGGGGAAGGTACAACTCCCCTCACAATCGCCGAAGACGGCCACAAACAATCACCAACTCATGCCGATCCTCCACCGCTGCACCGAGCCATCTAGGTGGTGGCAACCACCAAGAGTAACAAGCGAAATCCACAGCGCAACATGAATACCAAGTGCCTCTAGATGCAATCACTCAAGCAATGCACTTGGATTCTCTCCCAATCTCACAAAGATGATGGATCAATGATCGAAGATGAGTGGGAGGGCTTTGGCTAAGCTCACAAGGTTGCTATGTCAATGAAAATGTGCAAGAGAGTGAGCTTGAGCTGGCCATGGGGCTTAAATAGAAGCCCCCACGAAATAGAGCCGTTGGCTCAAATATTTGGCTGACTGCGCACCGGCCGGACGCTTCGGTCATAATGCATCGGACACAGCACCGGACGCTCCGGTCGTGAATACCAGACGCGTTCGGTCGGTATACCGGACGTGTCTGGTAGCTCCCAGACTACCACGTGTCCAGTTCAAACCAGCCTAGCCGTTGCTGCCCATTCGCCGATGACTGGACGCTCATACCGGACGCACAAACACACTTGACCGGACGCTGAGCCGTCGAGTCTGGTCGAGTCCAGTAAGCCACCAGGGCTGACCGGACGCGTCTGGAAGAGACTGATCAGACGCTAAGCCTCAGCGTCCGGTCGAGTACAGTAAGCATCCACCGACGACCGGACGCGTCCGGTCACACCGGACCGGACATTGCCAGCGTCCGATCAACTGATCTGCCGAGCACTGTGTTAGCTGATTCACACTGGACGCGTTCGGTGTGGCAACCAGACACGTCTGGTCACTGAGTACCTCACCAAATACCAGACGTGTCCGGTCACCATACCGGACGCGTCCGGTAGCTCTGAAACCAGCGCGACTAACTCCTTTTCAACTCTATCTTCTTCACCCTTGCTTAAATGTGCCAACCACCAAGTGTATCACCATGTGCGCATGTGTTAGCATATTTTCACAAATGTTTTCAAGGGTGTTAGCACTCCACTAGATCCTAAATGCATATGCAATGAATTAGAGCATCTAGTGGTACTTTGATAACCGTATTTCGATACGAGTTTCACTCCTCTTAATAGTACGGCTATCGATCCTAAATGCGATCACACTCGCTAAGTGTCTTAATCACCGAAACAAAATGGCTCCTACAATTTTACCTTTGTCTTGAGCCTTTTGTTTTTCTCTTTCTTCTTTTCCAAGTTTAAGCATTTGATCATCACCATGCCATCACCATCGTCATGATCTTCGATATTGCTTCATCACTTGGAGTAGTGCTACCTATCTCATAATCACTTTGATAAACTAGGTTAGCACTTAGGGTTTCATCAATTAACCAAAACCAAACTAGAGCTTTCAATCAGCGTACTGGTTGGCGATAGTTATCATTTCGCCGATACCAGTCGGCGGCTTGCGGTTGAATTTGGAGCTAAGCTCGCGATGGTGGAGTCCTCGAATAAAGGTGGTGATGACTTCAACTTCCATGATGTTGGGGATAGAGTTCCTCATCTCAGAGAAACACCGGATGTAGTTGTGGAGGAGCTCGGGTGGCTTCTGGTTGATGCGGCTGAGATCATGCTTCGTGCCGGGTCGAGTACACGTGGCCATATAGTTGTCGGTGAAGACTTTCTTCAACTCTTCCCATGAGCCGATGGAGTCCGGCGCAAGGCTGGTGAACCAGCTCATGGCGGGTGGCGTGAGCATGACGGGGAGATAGTTTGCCATGACGTTGGTGTCTCCTCCCACGGCACGGACGGTAGTGGCGTAAGCCTGCAGCCACTGAGTTGAGTTCATTCTTCCTTCGTAGGGCTTGACCCAGTGATCTTAAAACCACAGGGCCACCGAAGCGTTTGGAGTGCCCTTATGAAAGCTAGAGGCCCCTCAGGGTTGTCGACACCGTCGTCTATGGCGTTGTGGTCGGGAATAGGCTCGAGGGCTGAGTCCGGGTTGTCGTACTCCTTTTCGTAATCCTGGCGGCGACGCACTTCGTCTTCATGGCGACCAAAGTGACGTTGCTCGATACGCCGCTGCGCATCCCGGAGGTTGCTAAGATGTACTCTAGCATCCTGTTCGACCTCCTGATCGTGCTGGCGATGGTGTTCGACGCGATGCCCCCCGGGTCCCCCCTGGAGAGGTAGCAATTGGTCAGCAAAACGGCTTTGACTAGGGCGGCGATTGGACCTCGGCGTAGCTGATCGGTGAATCGTGCTCGTAGAGCACGAAGGTCTCTGATCCTCGGGGATCTCATTGACCTGACAGTGAGCCGCTTTAAGCATGGCGACGATCTTGGCGAGCTCGGGCGTTTGAGGGAAACGAGCGAGCTCATTGGCGGCTACTACCAAATCGGCGCTTGGAGTCTTGAAGACGTCGTGGCCGTCGACGTGGAGAAATTCGTCGTCGAGGTCGCGGTGGAGCGGGAGCGGTATTCCTTGAGAGTCAAGCCGATTATTCTGAGCAGCCTCGGCCCTCGCGATAGCTGCCTCGTTTTCTCGCCGCTACGCGCGGTTGACATTCTGGTTTTCTCGAGCAACACGCTCCTCCTCGGTTTCGCCGTTTCGAGGAGGGCTGTCGATGCTGACGTTGAAGATCGCACCGCCCCGAAAGGGTGGAAGGAGAAATTGATTGGAGAAGGTTTCGGCGAGGGTCTCCGTAGAGCCCTGAGACTCGGAGCCCGGAGTTTCTTCTGGGATGGTCTAGAGGTGCGCCCCGGGGCTCCGGCCTAAGTGTAGCGTGTTGACGGCAGGCGGAAGCTGGATGGCAACCTGGTCGGCGAGTTTGCCCCTTAGGGCATGTTGGTGAGTGGCGGCGGCGTTGGAGAACCCGAAGGGTAGGGCCGTAACCCCTGCAGTTTCTCGAGCAGCCTCCGATAGATCTGGATTAGAGGGTGGTCGGCGCTGAACCAGAGTGTCCAATGCTGATTCGGCGACGGAGAGACAATCGCCGAGCTTCAGTCTGACCCGATCGATGGATTCGATCATATCGTCGTTGTCGATCGTCCTCCTCTGGTAGCGAGGAAGCGGACGGCGAGTCGTCGCCGAAGGAGACCTCGGAATCGGCTCCGAGATCGGATCTGCAGTTGCAGGTGCGGGGGTGGCCGGCGCAGAACCGATCTGCCCCGGTTCGAGGAGCTCTCCGATTCCATCAGCGTTGATGACCCATGAGATGGATCCGACCGTGAAGATCTGGCTAGGCTGCGGAAGGGACGAAGAGCCTACGGAAAAAAGTCATCTTGTTCGACAAGGAAACAGCACGCACACCCCTACCTGGCGCGCCAACTGTCGATAGAATATCGTCGGCAGTCCTCCGAGGGGTATCCCACGAAGTTAGATTGATCGACAGAGGAGCGCGTGATCAAGAACAAGAAGGCAACAGAGACACACGAGTTAGACAGGTTTAAGTCGTCAGTATGACGTAATACCCTACTCCTGTAGTCTGTTGGTTTGTATTAGCTATCGTATGATATGCCGTGATTTTAGAGGGGGTCCCTGTCCGCCTTATATAGTCCGGGAGGTAGGGTTACAAATCGGTTAGATCTGAGAGATAACCGGAAAGTAATAACTGATTACATGAATTTTGGGATCATACATGTCCTTACAGATCTCGTAGTATCTTCAGGATATTCTCTCGATGTCTTGCGGAAGGCGCCGAGCAGAGTCATGCTTCGCAAGGCTTCTTCTTGTGGGCTGGGCCATCCCTAGGAGTGCAGCCTATGTAGTCTGCCGTTGATATCCTGCGTCGTACACCCCAACACCGCGGCAGCTGCTCTCGCTGCCGTCGTTCCCCGCAGGGCCGGACCCTCTCCCGGGAAGGAAGGCAGCGCCGCATCACGTGACGGCGGTGAGCTGGGTGAAGCACTATTTCGCCGACGTGCCGCAGGAGGCTATGCAGGCGCACTTCAACAGGAGAATGGTATCTCTCTTCCCTTTTTGGACTGGGCGACTGGCATTCCTGACCGTTGCAGCTTTGATTCAGTGTGATCACATTTTTCTTTCGATTAGTATTGATTCAGAATTCTTCGACTACTAATGTTACCATAAATTTCAGTTACTTGCATCAGAACTTGCCTTTATTTTCTGATAAGAGCAACAGAGCTTCTTTGATATGCCTTTGCCAGAGTGGTTGTATCTTCATAGGATCAGTTGAACACATATAACTTTCCTGAGTTAATGTCATAGCAGCCTGCACAACCTGTAGCTGTAGTCATCTTTGGTTCAGCGTCTAAGATGAAAACGATTTGCTATTCAGGTTTTTTCTGAGTGCTCTGACCACGAGGTTTCAGCTGACAGCATTCGAACTCAGAAGCATCATCTGAAAAAGGTGGCAGTGAAGTGTTTGCTCTACAGTAACTCTTTTTGTATGTTGTTGTGCTTTGTGAATAAAATAAATGTGGCCCTCAGTTTGTTGCAGATTAAACATAATAATGCTATGGAGCCTGGAATGAGAATTCACCTCCCTGTTTCAGTGGCTGAGGGTGAGGTAAAGAAGCGTTATGAGACCATTCCGACTGCCACCCTGCATCCTAATAAAGATGAGATTGAGTACCTGAGGAGGCTTGTCATCCACAGGGTAATTTTGTTTGTAGGTTGTATTGCTAATTTTTCATGGACATATATAGGCTACACGACTCCTGCATTAATACAGAAAATGTTGTTTTCTGTGGATAATTGGCCTCTGTATGTCAGTATTCCCCAAATTGGACATATAGTAAATAAATGAATACATCAATTTGTCTGCATATGTGTTAACTAGAAAAGACTACTCATGATTGTTTCTGTTTGACTTTTGGTCACTCTGTATAATCTTAGGTTTTCTGAAGATCTCTTTTCCCTGTGTGCTTGTGAGCTCAGGTCCATCTACTGGACAGAGAAAGCAGCGGTAATCCTATCAACTATCATGCCTTTCATTTGTTCTTAGAAACATGGAAAATAGATTCATATATCTTGCTTAGGAATGGACATTTTCAACTGTAAGCATCAACCTGTTCTGTTTGCAGCTCCGAGTCCACTGTGCTGAAGCCCTCGGCACTCCCATTGTTGGGGATTACAAATACGGTTGGTTTGTGCACCAAACGTGGAAGCAAAATCCCTAGCCTGACTTTGAACCGTTTACTGGAGAGCCATACAAGCTGAGACGCCCAGAAGGCTTGGAGATTCAGAAGGGCAGTGTTCTCTCAAAAGTCCCTGAGCAGCACTGGAGAATGGCACGGAAACGGCGCCCCATGGACCAAGGAGAAGCCCAACCTCCTAAGATTCGTCGCACCAATGCCTCCATAGAGATATACTGCTGCTTAGGTAGTTAAGTTGTTTGTTGAAGATTCTGAGATTGTAGCCACCATTTCTGAATCAATGTACAAACTATTGATGCAAGTATAAATCATTTTCCGAGAGTATATAAATCAGTCTTGGTATGTCCGTTGCAAACTCCTAGATATATGAAGTTGCTGGCAAGCACATTTTAAATCACTGAAATTTACAATCTAGCACTACACTACTGCTAATATTGTTACTGAGACTGGTTAGCATATCAGTAGTTCCAGAAAACTTGGTTTCTCCTATGCTGCTTCCTGAGGTAGACGCCGAGCAGCTTGTAGTACGTCCACCGCCTCTTCCCGGCGGTGGCCTCCAGCAACACCTCGGAGAAGGCGTGGAAGCCGCCCTTGCCGAACGCCTCGAACACGATGGCATCCGTGGCCACGACTGGCTCGGCGTTGCCGTCAAGCCGGTCGAACGCGAACGTGAGGTTCCGGGCGAGGCGGCGCTCGAGGTAGGCGTCGACGAGCAGCCGTGCGTGACGAGGTCCGGAGCGACGCCGTCGCGGCGCATGTTGTCGGCGCTGAGGTGGAGGTCCCAGTACATGCACACCTTGGGAGAACGCCGCGGAGGACGGATGTATGAAGGTGGTGCGGTCCGGGCCGGAACGCCGGCACGGCCACACATCTCCAGGAACGGCGCGCTGCAGGGACTTTCATCTGAAGTTGGCCGCGAAGGAGAGGAGGTACAGGTTCCAGAGCAGGTTGCCGGCGTCGGCGCCGGCGGAAGGGCCACGAACGCGCCGAGCCTGTAGTACTTCTGCTGGGAGATGTAAGCGGACGCCACGGCGCGGATAGTTCCACGGGTGATGAGCAGGCCCGGTCTTCTTGTGCCGGCGGTAGGGCCGCCTCCATCTGCGCGGGATGGTTCTGGCGGCCGCGTAGGCCGCCTCCATCTGCGGGTTAGGATTTCGCCGCCGTCGCCGCGTCGGGAGGATGAGAGAGTGAGAGACAGAGTGAGCGCGAGGAGTGGGACTGAGACGGGGCCACGGGCGCAGGGGGCGATCAACTTCGGCACGAGAGACGTCCATACATCAAAATGAACAGCAAGCATACACGTGTCAGTGGGCCCAAGCAGATAGATGAATTTTAATAGTACATTTTAAAGTTTTGAGAATTATAATGGTACCGATCCAAATAACCCTTATAAAAAATACATGTAATATTTAATAATCTATTTAATAATACTAATTATATATCATAAATATTAATATTCTTTTACATATAATTGATCAAAGTCGAAAAAAGTTTGACTTAGGAAAACGAGAATCTTCTATTTTGAGAGAGAGTGGTACGTACTACTACTACCTGATTGAAGGACTGGAGGATGAATCATCGTAAGTAGGGAGCGCCTCGATCCTCGGAGCGCCGGAGTCGCTTGTCGCCACCCGCAGGGAGCAGCTCCGCCCCTCGCACTCGGAGTCCCGGATGCCGGTAGTTCGGCCAACCACCGCTAGATCCGCGCGACCATGCCGGCGACCATCCGCGCGAGGGCAGTTCGTGCTCCGCCAACGGCTGTGTAGGTGGGGGTGAGGCCGTGAGGGCCAAGGGCCAGCGACTCTGGCATCCGCATCATGCACCCGGAGTTCCCAGACTTCATAGAACGATGGGAGAGAGGCCAATGTACATCTCCAACGGCGTCCTCGGCCGGCAAGCTGTACCACGCAGCCCTGCGGCACGAGGAGAGCACAGAAGCACTCCTGCCTGCGGCCCCACCGAGCTCCGTGTATGACCTGGACCTCGAGGAGTCGAGATCGCCGGTTTCGACAAGTTCCTGGACACTACGGAGGAGCAGTACGAGGCATACGCCGAGAGGCTGGGCACTCTGATGACCTACTACTCCGCAGAGCGCGAGGACGAGAATCTGACAGGCAACATCCGAAACAGACTGGTGTATCTGCGCTCTGTGCGGGACAACAAGCGCTACTTCGAGACGAAGGACCGTATCATCGCCGCCGTCGACACCCTGCACGCGGAGGTGAGGGCCGCGGTGGCTCAGGGCGTCGACGGGCGATGACGCATTGAAGGTGGCGTCGGCGTGGTACCATGTGACATACCACCCGGACCGCCGCGGCGAGAAGCGGTTTTGGAGCTTAACTTCCCATGGATTGTCTGCGACACCCGCTAGCGAGCAAGGCGGCACGCAGGTGCCAGAAGCGGGTGGAAGACGGTACCACTGTGAAGTTAAGTTAGTTCGTGTTGCGAGTGGAAAATTGGTAGCATTGGATTTATCAAGAATTGGTGATTAAAACACTATGTTAATAATCTACCTGTTGCAAATTATAAGTCGTTCCACCTTTCTTAGGTAAGAGGTTAAAATCATAATTACTTTAGCCCTGTTCGCTTGAACTTATCAGCCATGGTACAATGCTTTTCTTTCACAGTACTTTTCAGCTTAGTTTTTTAGCGAACAAGGCCTTTATCTCAAACTCATGAGCCGTACTCATGCGGGTTAGATAGCATATGTCCAACCAACGTACGGAGTCTAATTCTAAAGCGTATTAGAACAAATAGCACAGGATATAAATTCTGTTGTAACGCACGAGTATGTTTGCTAGTCAAATTAATATAACACGACAATTGCCTTGCCGATTTTTTATTACTAACAAATATGTCCGTACGTTGCAACCGGAGAAAATCAAAACTTATATCTCTATTTAGTTACTATATATA